>NC_073691.1:201113213-201250708 GCF_029784155.1 Uranotaenia lowii | reverse complement strand
TCCAGAGAAGGCTGCGAAATTTTACTCGGTTGCTTGGTAACGTTCTTTTTCCTTTACTTTTTGGCCTAACAACCGTGTTGTTTGGAAACCTCCAGTGTAAGTTGGTCGTTCATCAGGGTTTTCTAGCCCAATCACTTCTGGATCATAGGCCTCGGGAAGAGTTCCAAACAACATGATGACTTGGATCCTCTTTCACAATTCCTGCTTATTCTTCGACTTCTTCGTGTACACCGATCTTTACACGATATCCCATAGATTTTTTATGGGATTAAGATCCGGTGACTGCACTGGCCATTCCATGACGTCGACTTTGTTATTCTGGAATAATTTTTTGACGATCTTGACAGTATGTTTCGGATCCTTATCGTGCATGAACTGCCATTTCAGGGGCATCTCCCACTCGGCGTGTGGCAGCATAACATCCCTTAGGATTTGAGCGTTTAGGTACTGATCCATGATCTTATCCACCCAATACAGGGGGCCAACTCCGTACCAGGAGAAACACCCTCCTCACACGATAATATTCCCTCCTCCATGCTTGAATGTCTTCTTTGTATACTGTGACATGTAAGCGCAGCCTATTGGACGATGAACCCAAGTTTTTCCGTCCGAGCCGATGAGGTTTACCTTCGTCTCATCCGACCACAGTATATTTCGCCACTGCTTCTCCTTCTCCAGACCGATCCAATCGAAATGGTCTTGTGCGAACTTTATCTGCGCCTTCGGCTGTTTCGGCGACAACATCGGGACAGCCTTGCCAGATCTACGGATTTCTTCGTAGTTCTACGAACTTTGAGCATTTCTACGGAGCTACGGATCGATGCTCGAAATCTACGGGTTCTCAGCATTTCCTACGGATTTTCTACGCATTATCGAATAAATTCAACGGATTCTGCGGATAAATGAAATTTCTACCTGACGACCAAAAAAAAAGGTCATCAAGTTTTGTTTTGCCGAAATCAGTACATTTTTCGATTTTTGTGAAATCTACGGACTTGAGCGGTTTCCAATCTGGCAACGGTAGGGACCTTCACGGACAAGTTCAGTTCGTCCCAGATCTTTTCAAGGCCTTGAAGGGATCTTCCTTGGAGGCCCGCATTATGGCAGAATCATCTTTCGCGGTCGTTTTCCTTGGGCGTCCAGTCGTTTCGGATTTTTTTTTTGCGGTCGTGGAGGGCATTTAACACAAAAGTTTTAGATCGTCCCAAGTACTTTGCGATTTCGCGTTGGCTGCTGCCTGCCTTGGCCATTTTACGGATAACCATCCGGACCCATTTTTCGTTGACTGCAACTAGAATTCGAGAGTTGAAACTTCTTGTTTTGATGATAAATACTTACTAGGGTCCGAAAAACACAAAATACCACCGAGAAACAATCAATTTTCTTCAAAAGTCGGTCGAAGCAACACTTGGTAGCCGAAACGAGGAACTGGTCCTATATTTTGTCGCATCGGTTTTCAACTTTTGACAGCTATCAGTGCGTTTAGCTAAAATGGGTTGCTTTGATTGCGTTAAGCTCGCGGTTTTCGTAATTTTCATACTAGTACAAATGCTCGCCTCTAGATTTCACATAAACCATATTTGAATTGGCAGTTAAAAGCTAATTTGATTTGTTTTGCCTAAGAGTGGTCTTAATGTTTTGTTCGACACTGTACATTACACTGAGTCAATTTGGGATCATTTTGAATTTCTTAAACCCTGGGGTCTTAGGGGCCGTTCAGATACCACGTGGACAGAAAAATGAGATTTTTGACCCCCTCCTCCCCCTCCGTGGACAAGCGTGGACATTTGGCAAACCCTACCCCCCCTCCCCGGATGTCCACGTGGACAGATTTGAAATAGTTTTTTTTAAATACCAATTATTTGAAAGTTAGAAACACCACTTTTTGCCTCTTTGTTATTGAAATGGATGATTTTGAAAAAAAAAAAACGAATAAGGATTTCCGGATATAAATATATGATTTCTAAATTATCATATTTATCACTTGCTTTCTAGCAGCAACTAATTGTTAAAACTTAAACTGGAAGGCTTTGCAATTTTAAGATTTTGATTTAAACATCTTAATATTTATTCACAGAAAATATTTTGAAAGTAAGTATGTCCACGTGGACATGACCCAAACCCCTACCCCCCTCTCCGTGGACAAGCGTGGACATTTCCATACCCCCCCCCCCCCCCCTAAGTTGTCCACGTGGTATGTGAACGGCCCCTTAAAAGCTTCGACTTGGTCCAAAGCTCATCCATGTTCTTTTGCGGAATTTTTAAGTAACGTTTACATGAGTAAATTTGAACTTTTAGGTTTGTATGGGAAAATTGAATATTTTGTAATGAAAAATCAACATCAATTTGTTTCTTCTGTGGAACCGAGCCTGAAAATAAAATTTATAAATTCTTTAAAGGAAATTTTCTGCTGAACAACTTAGTCGAATATCATCCCGAGCAGACTCTGATGCCCAAATCGATAGCAAACTTATAGCAAAATCAGGTGTGGACAGCAATCTGAGAGCATCATTTGCTGTTGAATTTTTTACGACAGCAAAAATTGGCATCACTATGGTTTCAATAATTTAGCACATAATAGCACACAGAAACCAAAACGAGCTATCAACAGCAAATTGTTAGCACAATTTGCTGTATTATGTCATCCGATGGCAAAACTAAGTATCAATCAGCTGTCATTAGTTTATCAAGAAGACAAAGCTGAAATCAAAACGAAAGCATTATTTGTCTTAAAAATCACACAATAGCAAGTTATTATCTATAGCCTAGTTTAAACTTCTCTTTTGGACCAATTTCAAAAACCAACCAATTTTCATTTAAAAGTGCTGTCTTAACAAAGGACGGAAAGATGAAATTGTTTTAAAAATGTATGTAATGTATAAGAGTTTTATATTCAGAAATAAAAACCTCTGAAATGCATCTGATAAATGGATGAGAACAACGTTTCAAGTGTAAACTTTGAATTATTAATTTATTTTGGATTATGGATCCGAGTCGAAAAAAAAAATCATTATGAACCATTCGGTCATCTAATAAGCGACTTGATTCTCGGAACAAGTCAAATTTTTGAGTTGGTCGTATTGGAATTATGTATGTAGAGTAAATAAAATATAAGAATCTTGAAATGAAAAGTTAATTCATTATAGTCATAACGGGCCAGTGAATTAGATTATAGGCACTAAGATTCTTTAATTCCAAATCAAAATACAAAATACAAATATAAATACAAAAGATTTGCTATCATTTTTTACCTTACATGATCTCACAATAAAACGGCATATTATTAGTTTTTGAAGTAGGAACAACAGAAGTATGTATTTGCAAAACCGATACAAAACGACCGCTTGGTTGGTTTCGCCCTTATGAATAGTTACTCGAGTCGTATTCTTTGACATGAGGTTTGACAGCTTCACACGCTGGTGGTGATATCTCTCTGTAAAATAGCTTCGTCCAGCGATCCATTATCCAACATTCCATCCCACATATGCAGGAATTATTCAACGTGACAAACATACAATTTAACATGTTCTTAGTTTGCTAATGAAATAAGTAATTGAAAAATTAATTGAATAAGTCGCTAACTTTGCACAGGTTTTCTAAGACCTCCAGGTCATATGAGTATTTACATAGTTACTAAATATTTCAATTAAACTCTTACAAAAAGAACATGAAATATTGCGAGTCATACGTTTTCGGTGGTTTTGAGAATATGGCAAAAGTACCTCAAGCCATACAAATGCAGTTACTGAGCCAACCGTGGAAACGACTAAATATTTATTTACAAAAGAGTAAACAAATTTTTCAAGTTCTTCCATCAGCAGCAGCAGCAGCAGAGGTGATAAAAACGTAAAAATATCGCGGAATAATCCAGTTCATGACAATTATGTATAGTTCCAGCGTTTGGGGCAGGTAAGTTGAGTAAGTAAGTCGTTTTTAAAATAATCAAATGTATTTTTGTTTTAGTTTCTTCTATTTCACAGAGGATGGAAGTTATGGAAGTCGTCCGCGGCGACGTTGCTACTGCACGACTTGGCTAAAAGAGCTTCAGATTGTGAACTTTATGTCCGAGAGGGTGATCCCATAAAATCATCGGAAGCCTCCTCCAATCCACGATTCTTTACTGGAGGAATGAGAACATTGAGAAAGCTGAAATCCATATCATGTACTCGGGAAAGCACCAGCTAAAGAAAAAAGACCAGTTTACTGTTGAAATCAGGTGAGTTTTTTCGCTCTTATTCAACTTCTTGTGCCATTTCTTTCTTTTCACATAACAGTAAATATGAGGTTTTTTGTTAGTTTAATTTGAGCATTGAATGCATTTTCGTCACATCCAAATTCATAGGGCCACAGGGCTCTTTTTTGAAGGATTGTAGCAACTTTCAACGACAAACTTCTAATGAGGAGCCCTACCAGAAAGCTGCAAAAGACCGCTGGTCTTTTTGCATTTTGAATTATGTAATAAATTTTCAAAATAGTTTGTAACGTGAAAAGATAGAATGTTTTTAAACTGCACTGTACAAAATGGATATCTTTTCAAGTATTTTTTTTTCATTCCTCTGGTTTTAAGTTTGTTTTTGAAGAAATGACAATGCTTCGCAACTTTATAGCTTTCTAATTCAAGAAGCCATTATTCCTGAAACTGAATATAAATACCTACCCTACCTAGGTAGTACCTAGATAATGTCGGTTTCAGATTTCATCTTTTTTAGAACCTTTTATGTGGATGATCAATATAATCATTTTAGTATGCTAACATTACTTATATTGAATCTGAACATTAGTTCAGTTTTCCTCAGAATTGTGTAGTATGTTAGTACAGTCTTGTGTTGTTACGAATTGCAGGTCTCCAATTTTAATTGGAAGATTTTAAGAATGTCTCGAACATTGAAAATTTGCGACTCGTTCGTTTAGAAAATTAATCTGCAGCAGAAGAACGCTAGACCATCAAAACTAACATTTCTACTTTTATATTAAACCTCTACTTGTAGTCTCCAGAATAAAATTTGTTCGGTTATTTTGGACCAATGCAATGCAATGGTGTCAGGTATACTGATTTATCAGGATTTGTCCTTATTTTCAAGACGTTCTGATTTTTTAAATGGTCTCTAAAATGTACTGTATTGTCTTAATTTTCAAAAAAAAAAATATATCTAAATTATAATTGAATTAAAGTTCAATCATCAGGACATCGAACAAATCTGTCATAAAATAGTTTAACCCATTTAACCGATGATAATCTATGGTTCAATAATATTTTAATTTTTTTTTATATTAACTGCAGGCCTGCCAAGATTCTGCTAACCTCAGTTGCATAAATTAAGGCGCCTACAGTACCTGTATTTAGCCTTCATTTATGCAATTTAAGCAGAAAAAGATAGGTCCTGCCAAGGAATATTTAAAGAAGGTAGTGCCAAGGCAGCCCTGCTCTAGTATTGGTACAGGCTGAGACGTCACAATCACGAAAAATCTGTTAATTTACTAGGAAATTTTTGTTTTTCGATGATAATTCGAAGAATATGCTGGAAATTTTCCACTTTGAAAACATGTGATTGTAGAAGGATTCTTGCTCTTCGAGATGGGTGCAAAAAAAGTTGCAGTTTCGAATAATTTTTCTTTGAAATAGACCATCGAAGATTGGAAAAATGGTGGATGTTCATGCACCACTAAAATTTGCAAAACTTTAAAATTAGTTCAAAGTCTTCCATGAAAATGTTCAAGTCAGTGCAGTTTAAGCTCCTCATTACAATGAAGTGAAAAAAAAACACATTTTTTTACACAACATCATAATCTTTTATTGGCATTTTTGTAAACTGAGTTAACAATCATGAATTGATGTTAATTGTTCTACATAAGAATTGTATATGGTAAACCGCTTGGATTAAAATCGTTACAATCAGTTGAACACTCAATATCTACCAGCTAGATCTTTTCGAAGCTGATATTTTCTTTATTTTTGCACGTTTTAGCTTCAAGGCGACTTTGCATTCATTAATAAATTAAGAAAAAAACATAATGTAATCTTCAAAGGACCAAAAAACTTCATATCATAGTGAAATAGAGGCCTTACAACAAAATCAAAATGAAATTGAAATTCGATTTCGTTCTAAAACGTGTTTTTCTTTGAAATTCCTACCATTCTCACATAAATTTTCGATACAATCGTTTTTGTGACGTCACAAAAAAAAATCCAATATGGCTCTCGACACTACCTTATTTAAATATTCCTTGGGTCCTGCAAAATTCTGATTTTTTTCTTCATGGTGTCCTGATTTTCGACAAAACCACCTGGCATTCCTGTTTCGAACGCCTCATGTTCGTCCCTCATGTCAGTAGTCGACACAGCAAATTCATAAAGCTGTGTTTCTTGATTCGATGTTTCTACACATGTATTTTAATCGAAATTTTTGAGAGTTGTGGTCAAGTTACCATACAACCTACTAGATTCAATGAGGAAGAATAACCTTAATGGGTTAAATTCCTATAAAAAAAACTACTAGATTCAAATCTCAGTTTCAAATATGAGATACAGATTCTGATTTCACATACTCATGTAAAATTTTGATTTTAATATCAGTTTTGGATTGTAGTTTTTATCAAGAATTCACTTTCAGGTATAATTCATTTTCGTTCATGACTCAACATTAACCCTTTAGATCGCGTTAAAATATTTTTAAAACTTATATTCGAGTGCCTAATAAAACACGCCTCGTCACCTCGATCGGCTCTCAGAATAAGCTCTTCCGATTAGAGTTGAAATGCACCTCACATCTTTAACGTGGACTACTCAGATATTTAAAATTAACAATGTTTTCCTCTTCTTCTCCTTATTAGCAGATTCGCTTCCCAGTAACAAATTATGTTCTATGATTGCATCATTTTGTTTTATTTGTGGGGATGAATAAACCAATCGGTTTAAAATCCCACAAAAAAAAATGTTGTTTAATAGTATAACTCCAGGCGTTTAATCTAACGAAAGGAAAATTTTGTTTCGAATTATTGCATTCCTCTTTAATCAACGCATTCTATACAAAAACTTATAGATACATTGAAAAATTTAACTAAATTTTGCTATCACGCTTTGAAATCCAAATTTGCTTTCATTTAGGTTGACTTAAAGTAGTACACAGCGCAAAAATGAAATCAAAATTTTCAAACGCGGACAGCAAAGTAATGTCATATTTTGCTTTCAATGAAATATTAACTATACCTTGTTATGCTGTCGTTTTCATGAAAATTTTGAAAGCATAATGATGCCAAATTTTGCTTTTATTGAAATATATGTGATGCTTAATATTGACATCATTATGCTCTCCAAGCTCTCGGAAAACGAGGTGTAGTTTGGGTGTCAGTTTTAGCAAAATTTGGTATCACTTTGCTAACCAAGTATGAAAATTTGTGCTCTCATTTTTGCTGTGTACCACCTTATGTCAAGCAAAATGAGAGCAGATTTGGCTCTCAGGGCGTGATAGCAAAATTTGCTATAATTTTGCCATAAAAGTCTGCTCGGGATACCTAACCCGAGCAGACTTTGATGCCTAAATCGATAGCAAATTGAAAGTAAAATAAGGTGTCGACAGCAAATTGAGAGCATCATTTGGTGTTGAATTTCACGCTATAGCAAAATAAGGCATAATTATAGTTTCAAAAATACTGTATTGATAGCAAGCTGATATTAAAATAAGGTATCAACAGCAAACTGGAAGCAAAATGTGATGTAGCTTTCATTTTGAGAGTAAAACTAGGCATCATTAAGGTATCCAAAATTATATGCAATTTTGAAGAAAAAAAACATTTCAAATCAAAATTGAAAATGGTAGCAAACAGAGGCCAAATTGAGCCATTGATACCAAAATGATAGCACAATTTGGTGTTGTTTTTCTTCATGGAAAGATTACGCTTGACGCATAACTACACCCGACATCAAATGCAAAATTGGGCATAATCGAGGTAATATTTTTTTTTTTAATAAAGACTAAATAAGGTTTTTAACAAAATGATTACTTTTTATGTTGTTATGTCATTTCTTTTTTTCAATTGAATGATAAATTTCGTTGGAAAAAAAACACAAACATGTGATTAACATGACAAACATGATTTCTTGATGCATGCAAATACAGACCCCGTTCGTTTTTGACAACATTCGATTTTGGCAACATCCGATTTTGACACATGTGCCAAAGTCGAACGGTTTTTAGAAGCGAGTTTTCTCTAAAGCAGGACCAATATAATTTAGACAAACACCAAAAATACGTTTTGACGTTCAGAACTGGTGATAGAATACCACAACAAAAACAATTTTTTTTTACCAAATTTAATAAGTACTCAAATTACAAAAAAATTTAAAAATAAAAAAAAATCTAAACCAAATACAAACAAAAAAATAAAAATAACAAAATCAACTTAAAAATGATGAAGAATGACAAAAACAGCAAAAATAACAAAACAAAGAATATAAACAAAACAAAAATAGTGCAAAATGCATCGAAAACATGAGAAAAAAAACTATAAAAATTCTAAAAATGGTCGGAATTTGATTTAAAATAACGTTAATAATAATAAAAATAGTTATTTTGTAAAAATAAGAGAAAAAAATTTTAGGAAAAAAAACGTTCGATTTTGGCAACCTTCGATTTTGGCAAGACAAAATATTCGGGCATGTTGCCAAAAACGAACGGGGTCTGCACCACAAAATATAAAATCTCAACCAAGAAACATGGCTCTAATGAGTTGAACAGAGCTTGAATCGATGAAAATTATACAATAGGATTAAACTCCTAGAACAAATGGGATAAAACTTTTTTTTTAAGTATAGCTGTTTATTTTTTTCCCTGCAATTAAAATTTATGCATTTTTGTGTGGCAAAAGTCATCAGCTGCTAGATAATGCACATATATGTGATAGAATAAACATTTTCATGTACTGCGCACAATACCAAAAACTAGGGTCCTTAATATTTAATGCAGCAAATTTTACACGAATTTTTAGTAGGGGAAAAGTTCATATAACGCCCCATGTGGCTAATACGCACCACCCTTGTTTTGAATAATCTGAAACATTTTAAGCCTGCAAAATATTACCAATTTGTTTCAAATGCTATGATTGGTCATGGCAAGTATGATTTTTTCCTTAAAATGCCCCTGTGTCGTGATAATTTCATAATTTAGGTTTTTCTTCATTTCGATCTAAATTTTAAAACACTTTCAATAAGGTGTCACCAAGCAGAGGAAAACGAACAAGACAATATTTTCTGACACATCGATAGAGGAGAATCTAAACTATGATTTTAAGCTAAAAAATCATACTGAACTCGCCCAGGTATGCTTTTTATGGGTATGTTCTATCACGACCCATGCGCTCGTTATAACGCGCCAATCGCACAAAAAGTCTAAAACCAAATTTTGAACGTTAATTCAGCCCAAAAATTCTACTTTTAATTTGTTTTAAATTTTGATTAGTCCATTTTGATTTTCTTTTCAGTCAAAGGGTCTGTAAGTAGTATTGGTGTTTTCGGTATTCGGCTGCTTTCGGTTGTGTTCGGCTGTTATGCGCGTATTGAATACACAGCGGCGCGTATTTGCAACACAGTTGTGTTCTGTGGCGTTGAATATGGTTTTTAAAAATCAAGTTATTGAAGCAACTATAGCAGTTTGAGCAATAAAAAACCATAGGCATTTGTAGAAAATGATTTTCTTCAACGATTACACCCATTTTTAACACAATTTGTACGTGGAATACATAGAAAATCAGCAATTCGCTTAGGTGGCGCATAATAGGGCATGTTCCCCTACATTCTTGTTTTCAATTCAAAATAAAATGCTTAAGAATATAAATGGAATTCAACGCCACACGCAAACATTGAAACAAGTTATCTGAAATGTTAAGAACTTTAGTTTTTGCTAAACTTCAATTTCTAATCGTTTACGTTCAACTGCGTGAACACGCTCGATTTACGTAATCATTTACGGTTCAAAAGTAACCATTTCAGACTTTTACCCAGGTAATTCAATTTTTTGTCTTCTCCATGAGAATCCATAAAATGACTTCTTCAAGTTTTGGAGAAGCTGAAAAATTTATTATTTAACGTTTATTTATATCTTATTTGAGAGGTTTATCTTTTTAACTAAGAAAAATAGTTGAAGGTCATTCATATTGTAACATACAGTTCAGCAAAAACCAAAAATGGTTATTTTCAGCTATAAATGTTTATTAAAAAACGAGCGTGTACCGTACATCATAACAAAAACGGAACATAAACAAACAGCGAAGTTTTGCAAATTTGTTTGAAAGTTGAAACTTCGGTGATGAAAGTTTTTTGCATCGAATGCATGCCTCGGATTATTTGGATTAGATTCATTAGATTGCCGCTGAATTGAAGGTATGATTTGAAAGAATTGTTGAATCCGTACAATACGTACATCCGCATTACAATGTCTTCGTTTTTTAATTTTAGCAACTAACGGATGATGCGGTATTGGAAATCGTGCTGTACGGGTTCCGGTGCCGTTCAAGGAGTCCTGCAGCTTTGGATGTGAGCAGAATAAATCCAACCGTAACATAATTTGACGACCAAGATGCCAGAGTATCTAGAAAAAACTGGCAGCCTCTTTACCGGAACTTTTACTGCAGGAGAAAAAAAACCACCTGTTGCAGTAAAGATGAAGCATTCCGGCTTCCGGTCTTGCTCCAGATGTGCTGCTTGGCAATTTAAATGTGCGCTCATACGGAAAGAAATAGAAATACAGGAAGTTCTGGAGCCAAGAAAAAAGTCGATCCGTTCCTATCAAAGCGGATTTCATTGTTACGGACTTTACTTAACCAAGAGTTATATCACCAGCTAACTCTAGAAACGGTTATCCTCAAAACCAAAGGGTTACTTTTTATAACCGTAAGTATTTCTCAACATGTTAATATATGTTAAATTTGTCTGAACTATAAGTGCTTATACTTATCCGTTAGCGTATCAAAACATGAGGCAGTGAAAATATCACGTTTACCCGTTTTAATTTAATTACTCAGACTATAACAAACACTTGAAATCTGTCCAGCAACTGTAGAAAAGAAAAAAGTTCTAACAGTAACGGATGTTTACAACCAATTTCCGTTTTGTCACATCTTTTTGTGGCTGTAGTATATGATGTTTAAAACTTATTCGTAAATAATTCATTCCAAAAATGTTAAAAGTTGATTGGATGGTTTCCAACAATATTTAAAATCCTGAAGCAAGTATGCGAATAGCTAATCACAGTGAAACTAGCATTATATTTGGCAATTGCTAATTAATTAATTGCGCATTTAAGTATAAAATCACACAATTTGATAGAGTGATTGCGACTTTATTCTTGAAAGTAATGGATATTTAAAATCTGAATTTTGCAATCTCAATTTAACAATGGCGATTTGGCACTTTCTTTACTCACTCTCTCTACCTCACAGCGTAACGCCTGAATTTATACGAAGGTCATAAGACTTATACAAAAATTTAAAATAATGTTATGTTTTCGTTGACAAGCTGTAGAATTACAATTTTAACGAAGGAAGGGAAAGAGACAGATTTAACACAAAGAACTTATTGAACAATTTCAGATCTAAAACAATGATTGGAAATCAAATTTCAGATCAGATTTCGAAAATTAAAATGAAATCAATTCATTCAAATGATCTAAGTACAAAAAATAAATAATGTTCGCACATTTAATTTATTTTATCAAATGTCTGTAACTCTTAAGACTCATTGGTAGACAGGTTACCACCCTAATTAGGCCGGGACAAATTTGAAATCCTTCTTTCGTCGCTCGGATTTGGAACATCGCGAGAGGGAGGATGAAGGGTCTGTTTGCGAATAATAAAAAAATGTGCAAAAATTTAATAATTTGGATCAAATGGCACGAAAGCTTGTATACAACAAAATTGTATTCTATATTATTGCACAAAACCTATCAATCAAGTCACTTTTTATCAAAAAATTTAATGCAATCAAGGATACACAAGGTGATTACACCCCCATTTTCACAATTTGTTTTTTGCATTTGAAATCTTTCGGATATTTGATATATTTTTCGAAATTTCCATAAAATACTTCAAACTTCATTTATTCATAGGTTGTCGGACACCCCTCGGTCTCAATAGCGTCGGATTGATGAGCGAGTAATGTAGTTTTTATTACGCCTGAATGCATACTATACAATTATTTTAGCTTTTTGTTGAGTAAATTATTCGATGGAAATTTAATCAGCTCTTTAAAAATGAACTTTTGAAATGTGTACAAAGATTTTTGTATATCTTGAGAAAGCCTTTTTTGCTGTCATCCCTTTTTATCAAATTTGGATCATTTTGCGTTTGGGGGCATCCATAAATTACGTAACGCTCTTAGGGGGGGGGGGGGGTAAGCTCGAGCGTTACGAATTGTGACATAGGGGAGGGGGGGAGGTACGCTCATCGTTACGTAACGATTTTTTCCTTCAAATTTTTTCATGCATGTCGTGCAAATTTTGCAGAATGATTTGCAAACCACAATCAGTTTAAAATTTGTAAGCTGATTGAAACTGGTTTGTATCCTTTCCTCTTCAAAGATTCTGAGATAGACTCCTTGAAATGTGTATTGAATATACGTGAAATAACCGTTGGAAAACATTTACCCCCAAGAACTCTATTTAGCCTTAAGACGGAAATTTAACTATTTTTTGTCAATTAGTTAAAAAAATGCAATTTTGATTATTCCGACAAATATTTCTAAGTGGAGTATATTTTGCATAAAAAGTTATGCTCCTTGAACAAAATAAAGTAAAAAAGATACCTAGATCATCAGTTAAAAAGCACAGCACAACTCGTAATAAGACAATCAATTCATTTTATCAGAGAGTTACCTTCAATGAGTGCTAAGAAACGATTTGGATAGATAGTATTTCCGTTTCGAGATCGGGGGGGGGGGGGGGGGTAATTATCAGCGTTACGTAATTTTCATAGGGGGGTACGTTGAAGCGTTACGATTTGTGACATACGGGGGGAGGGGGTCGAAAAAGTGCATTTTTTGCGTTACGTAATTTATGGATGCCGCCTTTGCCCTTATCAAGGTGGTAATATGCCATATCCTATGGTGCTATCACTCCTTGAACGTCAAATTTGCTCTCATTTTGCTTGACATACGGTGGTGCAGAGCAAAAAAGAGAGCAGGATTATCATTCATGGTAAGCAAAGTGATTGGCATCACTGCTTTTTTCAAGACCCACACGATACCTCGTTTTTTTTTAATTTTTGAGAGTATATTGAGGCCAAATTTTGCTTTCATTGAAAACTATGCGATGCTTTATTTTGGCATCATTGTGCTCTCCAGGCTCTCGGAAAATGAGGTGTAGTTAGGGTCTCAGTTTTAGCAAAATTTGGTATCACTTTGCTAACCAAGTATGGAATTCTTTGCTCTCATTTTTGCTGTGTACCACCTTATGTCAAGCAAAATGAGAGCAAGTTTGGCTCTCAAGGCGTGATAGCAAAATTTGCTATAATTTTGCCATAAAAGTCTGCTCGGGAACTTCTTATCTTTTCAGGCAAAAAAGTTATTAGCAGGTGTATGTCTTTTTGCATTGATAAACAATAAATTCAATTCTTCCAAAATATGCTTACATAAACACATGCAAAATATGACTTCATCTGATTCAAATTTTCATGGCATGCTCGGCGAGTTGAAAATTTTAAAGAGAAATATTCTACAGATATGAAAGAAACGCGGATAAACAGGCATTAGTGCGCCAATAGAAGAAAGCTTGATAGGTGTTAAAATTTTAGGCTAGAGGGCATGTTGATAAAAAAACTCCCATATGAATTGTAACGCATTAGCTCTACACTAGCATGAGAACAGAGGAACAGACTTCCCATGTAGGTATTAGCTAGCCCAGTGGATTGAGTGTGTTTCTACTCACACTTCAATCGAGACAAACGTAACAACCGGGGTTGACAACATTTTTTTTTTTCAAAAATCAGGGAACTGCTGAAATAAAAATCAGACTACGGTAAAGTAACGGATATGTCGCTCAAAGTGATGACCTTTTTTTTTGGTCTTCGCTCCTCATGTTTGTTGTGAGCCTACTTGGTTGAATTATTTTACTGAATCAAAGCATTCGAAAGATTCCCTTTAATTCTTGAAATCAAGGGAATCCTTCGATTGCTTTGATTCAGCCACATTTCCACTTTTTCACTTCAGCAATGGTACCTAATCCAGTTCCTTACTACCCATTTTTCATCACATGCGCAAAAATCAGGCAAATTCGGGCATATTTTCAAAAATTACGCAAATTCAATGGCTTATCAGGTAGTCAGGCTGAGCCTCGAAAAATCAGGCAAATCCTAAAAAATCAGGCACATTGGCATCTCTGGTAAAAACCCATGGGCAAGGCGTGTAAAGCTTCAGGTGGGTTCTTATACCAATGCACGGAATCGTCCATCTTGTGACAGGCAATCGTAATCGTAGGCATGGTAGGCGAACAATTCGCTGTCAAAAAGCGCTCCGTCTCCACCCCCCACCAATGAGAAACTTTTGGTACCCCTTGCCTACTTTTCCTCAATATGCACCCACCCGTAGCTGGAGGCACTCTGCCCATGGGCCTTCTGAACTTTCCAAATGCGATAACGGCCAAAAAAAGGAACGCTGAGTAGGTAAAATGTGAAAATCGACTAGAAGCAACTACTCCAGCAAGAATCCGGAAAAAAAAGAATTGGGCTACAGATAGTGGATTGCTTAGATCTCGTCAATGTTCCTGTATGTGTATTTCTGGTAAACGCAAGTTTTAAACAACACAAATTTCTAATTTACTAGATTGAATTCTTCACTTTCGAGTGGTAAAAGATTCTTCTTAACGTGGACAAGTGGACATATTGCACCCAGTTCCCCAACATAAATTTTATTTTTATTCAAATCTATCACAGGCGCTGCTGGTCGAATGGACTTTCTCCAAAGATAAAAGTTTAACAATGTAATAAATTAGCATTATCAGCCATCCGTTATTTTCACCGTTACAACCTGACATTTCAGATTTTTTTTAGCTGGAATCCAGATTGAGATTTATTTGTGATAAGTTTATTATAACAACGGATTTTTTGGAACAAAAATACATTGCTTATGTTTTCAAACTAGATTTTTTCTGAAGCAAACGTAGTATGGTACTTAGAAGTTGAATTTGAGTTTTTCGAGTCATGAGTGCTATATTGTGGTTTACGATGACATGACATTCAAACAATTTCGAGCTCATAGTGATGCCGGTTGATTTTTTTTCTTGAGCCAGCTTTCTCACGTGCTAAGTAGCTTTCCATTTGAAACTTCCGTAACAGTGAAAAATATTCCGATCATCAGACATGAATTAGTTAGTAGAGATAAAAAGGAGAAAGATCTCGCGACACCGAGAAGAAATAAAAACCAAGAAACCACCAAATCAAGTTACATCCAAAAGTCTTCCCACCCGCCGTGTGCCGCCAGTCTACGGGAGACTTTGTGGCAAAATTTTCAGTATCTTTTCGCCCCAAAATTGAGAAGGAATCGCATTGGATTTGCATACAAATTAGCACCGGGAAGTTTCGCAACGAAAGGAAACTGGTTCTCCCCGATTGAAGCTTATCTTCGTTTTTATGAATCGCGAAAAGGAACCTGACCACCACGGACCCCGGGAACGGGTTTGCAGTCGTTGAAGGGCCCCCCTAAGGAATGTGTGTTCAGACGGTTGGCTTGTAAGGACACGTGGCCAACGACCAACGAACTGGTTGATGGAAGTTTTTTGAGATTCTTGTTGGTGTCTTCTAATTTCCTTTTTTTTTTGTGCCATTCGGTAAAAATTAACATCTGGTGCGAATCGAACGATGTCCAGTATTGGCATTCAGGCTGAATGGATGCGATCCGCCAACAAAACCGGATCCTATTTTCGCACTTTGGGCCATCATCCGGGATGTAGGGGAGGAATATGGCGGAATGATGAGCTAATTTATTGACCAAACGGTTGGGCGACAGACGAGATTCGTGTCGTTTGGAAGAGAGTTCCTAAAGTTCGGCCCACGAAAGACAAATTCCGATAACTTTGTAACCCTAAGGATCGGCTGTTTCATTGAATGCGCGAAGATTTCAGCGGTTCCGATCCAAGGCAGACAAAAACTATTAACATACATAACTGACATAGATTTAAAATTAATCCTGTTTTGAATATCTACATTTTTGATTAGCTCCCTAACGCAAAAACAATTATTAGTCAAATTTCTAAACCAAAGATCCAAACATCTGTAACTTAGAACATATAAAAATTTCTGATTAAGAATAGAAAGCGAAAAAAGGATGAGCATTTTAAAATTTAACAAATCTCTACGACATGAGCCATTTGCTCATTCCCGTATCAATAACCGGGACAACCCTTACGCATATCTGCTGAACAGTATTTAGGTAAAAGGTCCTCATTCTGGGGTTCAGCAGAGCAAGCCATGATTTTCGGGAGACGCACGTGTTTTTGTTTTCGTTCGTCAAAATTTTAAATAAAATTCAAGTTAAATAGTGGAACATTATTGGATCAGTGACAGGCGAAAGTTCTCAAAGTGGTTTGTCCTTTGTTTCAGAATGCTGAAAAACTGGATGGGGGAGTGCAAAAGGAATCTAAACGACAGCCGGTTCGGACCGGAGGAAGAGGTTTCTAGTAAAAAACAACAAAGACTTATTTGATGGGATCCAACCTTTTCAACTGTTTTAAACGTTTATGTTTCATAATTTTCTTAGTACATTGTACAATGTAGGTGTGTATTGATATGAAGTGTAGCAACATGCAACAGAAATTATGTTGAAAAGAAAAATGAAGGACGCAAGTCTTTTCAATTTCCAGGATGCTTACATGTTTTGGTTATGTTGGTAAAAAAGAAGGAAAAAGGGTCTGCTGTAGATTTATTCGAAAAATTTGGCTCTCCAAGACATTACTCTAAGACTTACAACAAAAATCCAAATGGTAGCATTTCAAAAGTGCATCCAAACTTGAAATGTGCCTTAGCTGGTGTCAATTCAGCAAACTAAAATAGAAAAAAAAAAACGAAACAAAATTCAAGTTGTCCCATTCCGAGAGTCGGTCAGTCGGGTAGAATTGCATCGGAAAACCTGTCACTACGATCGGTGATCGCCAAATGGTCGCTTTACTACCTTAAGCTGAAACCGGTGACTCTAACTAGTACGACCGGCTCATTCGTGTAAAAGTTTCAGCAGAGAAAGATATCAGAGAGCAAAGTAGAAGAAAAAAAATCAGAAGGCAAAACTTTGGGTCAGTTGCACACCCGCAGTTATCGGTCGCGTATCTAAGAGTCAGCATGTGTCAGTGATTCCACAAACTTTTCCCCTCCTAGCACCCACACCTCCTTCGCGAAGCCTCACTCTCAATTCGGACGCGCAGCTGACTTAAAATTGAAAAAAAAATCCACCACAACAACCCTCCGTGTAAGCACACATATGGGTGGGCACCAAAAACCGAAAGTTCAGATTTGGTAAAACTTCCAAAATCACAACGTCCGTCGGCGTCGTAGACGCTCTTGTTGGGACAGCTCGCGCGCTTACTGACCTTGGCGCAGTTGCGACGTTATGCAAGCTCTGCCTAGCCTAGAGCTCCTCATAGCTCATAGTCGCACCAGAGAGTCCGGTGTATGTTTATAAATAAACATCTACCTCAAACTATATCTTTTTAAATACATGCCTATCTATGTATATTTTTGGACTTTCGGTGCAGCTCAGCCATGGACTTGAATCAGTCTGAAATCGGTGAGGAATTTTCTGGCTGCATAAAAATGAATAGAAAAAAATCCAGAAGAAAAATAACTGACATTAGTGAATCTTATTGTCAAAATTGTCAAAATTCTCAAAAGTGACAAAATTGTCAAAATTGTCAAAATTGTCAAAATTGTCAAAATTGTCAAAATTGTCAAAATTGTCAAAATTGTCAAAATTGTCAAAATTGTCAAAATTGACAAAATTGTCAAAATTTTCAAAATTTTCGAAATTTTCGAAATTGTCAAAATTGTCAAAAAGTCAAAATTGTCAAAATTATCAAAATTGTCAAAATTGTCAAAATTGTCAAAATTGTCAAAATTGTCAAAATTGTCAAAATTGTCAAAATTGTCAAATTGTCAAAATTGTCAAAATTGTCAAAATTGTCAAAATTGTCAAAATTGTCAAAATTGTCAAAATTGTCAAAATTGTCAAAATTGTCAAAATTGTCAAAATTGTCAAAATTGTCAAAATTGTCAAAATTGTCAAAATTGTCAAAATTGTCAAAATTGTCAAAATAGTTAAAGTTGTCAAAATTGTCAAAATTGTTAAAATTGTCAAAATTGTAAAAATTGTAAAAATTGTCAAAATTGTCAAAATTGTCAAAAGTGTCAAAATTGTCAAAATTGTCAAAATTGTCAAAATTGTCAAAATTGTCAAAATTGTCAAAATTGTCAAAATTATCAAAATTGTCGAAATTGTCAAAATTGTCAAAATTGTCAACATAGTCAAAATTGTCAAAATTTCAAAATTGTCAAAATTGTCAAAATTGTCAAAATTGTCAAAATTGTCAAAATTGTCAAAATTGTCAAAATTGTCAAAATTGTCAAAATTGTCAAAATTGTCAAAATTGTCAAAATTGTCAAAATTGTCAAAATTGTCAAAATTGTCAAAATTGTCAAAATTGTCAAAATTGACAAAATTGTCAAAATTGTCAAAATTGTCAAAATTGTCAAAATTGTCAAAATTGTCAAAATTGTCAAAATTGTCAAAATTGTCAAAATTGTCAAAATTGTCAAAATTGTCAAAATTGTCAAAATTGTCAAAATTGTCAAAATTGTTAAAATTGTCAAAATAGTCAAAATTGTCAAAATTGTCAAAATTGTCAAAATTGTCAAAATTGTCAAAATTGTCAAAATCGTCAAAATTGTCAAAATTGTCAAAATTGTCAAAATTGTCAAAATTGTCAAAATTGTCAAAATTGTCAAAACTGTCAAAATTGTCAAAATTGTCAAAATTGTCAAAAATTGTCAAAATTGTCAAAATTGTCAAAATTGTCAAAATTGTCAAAATTGTCAAAATTGTCAAAATTGTCAAAATTGTCAAAATTGTCAAAATTGTCAAAATTGTCAAAATTGTCAAAATTGTTAAAATTGTCAAAATTGCCAAAATTGACAAAATTGTCAAAATTGTAGAAATTAACAAAAATTGTCAAAATTGTCAACATAGTCAAAATTGTCAAAATTGTCTAAATTGTCAAAATTGTCGAAATTTAAAAATTGTAAAAATTGTAAAATTGTTATAATTCTCAAAATTGTCAAAATTGTCAAAATTGTCAAAATTGTCAAAATTGTCAAAATTGTCAAAATTGTCCAAATTGTCCAAATTGTCAAAATTGTCAAAATTGTCAAAATTGTCAAAATTGTCAAAATTGTCAAAATTGTCAAAATTGTCAAAATTGTCAAAATTGTCAAAATTGTCAAAATTGTCAAAATTGTCAAAATTGTCAAAATTGTCAAAATTGTCAAAATTGTCAAAATTGTCAAAATTGTCAAAATTGTCAAAATTGTCAAAATTGTCAAAATTGTCAAAATTGTCAAAATTGTCAAAATTGTCAAAATTGTCAAAATTGTCAAAATTGTCAAAATTGTCAAAATTGTCAAAATTGTCAAAATTGTCAAAATTGTCAAAATTGTCAAAATTGTCAAAATTGTCAAAATTGTCAAAATTGTCAAAATTGTCAAAATTTTCAAAATTTTCAAAATTGTCAAAATTGTCAAAATTGTCAAAATTTTCAAAATTGTCAAAATTGTCAAAATTGTCAAAATTGTCAAAATTGTCAAAATTGTCAAAATTGTCAAAATTGTCAAAAATGGTTAAATTGTCAAAATTGTCAAAATTGTCAAAATTGTCAAAATTGTCAAAATTGTCATAATTGTCAAAATTGTCAAAACTGTCAAAATTGTCAAAATTGCAAAATTGTCAAAATTGTCAAAATTGTCAAAATTGTCAAAATTGTCAAAATTGTCAAAATTGTCAAAATTGTCAAAACTGTCGAAATTGTCAAAACTGTCGAAATTGTCAAAATCGTCAAAATTGTCAAAATTGTCAAAATTGTCAAAATTGTAAAAATTTTCCAAATTGTCAAAATTGTCAAAATATTAAACAAACTTTTGATTCAAAATATTTAAAAATAAAACAATAAGACAAATACTTGTCTGAATATTTTCCGTGGATAGTAAACAACGGATTTTTTTGGTTGCTGCTCTCCAAAAATATTTGTCAATCGCAGCAATCGAAGTGATCGCTCAATTTTAACTACTACTTCGTCTAGTCCTCTGCCACGCAACTCGTAGGGCAAAATTCCAGAATGCCAGTAAAAAATCAGCTTTAAATAACCTTTTGAATTTTTACAGACGTCCGTTAATTAGCTTTCATTTCGTCTTTCATGAGGATGTTATCCGCACAAATGTATTTTTTTCCAATAAAATCACTTAAAAGCGACATTTTCTTGTTTTTTTTTCAAAACATCCTCGCAAACTTTCATCCTCATCTTAAATTTGTTCTTTAAAGACAGACAAACATCTTGAAACACCAATATTATTCGAAAACTTTGATCCATGAAGGCTACCGATGTCTCTTGAAATTTCGTGACCACTTCTCGTTGAGCTTCTTAGGCACGGTGAACACCTTACAAACAATCGCCGATTTAAAATGGAAACTTTTCACTGTTCAATCTGTTAGTTGTACACTAAACTACAATTCCAAACTATTACTTTCACTTTAAATTGTCAAATTTTATAATCAAAATTTTGCAGCTCCAAGAAAAGGAGATTAAAGCAAGCCTTGGTGGAGTGCGGTCGTGTTTTTTTTCGCTCGTTTCAATTTTCTTTGCTTTGAAGTAAAATTTAAAAAAAAAATAAAAATAAATTTTGAATTGCAAATTTATGATCACGATGAAGTATTTCAGAGTTTTCTATCCCAACAAGTGGAGTTAACGGGAAAAAGTATACAATATGTAGTGAAAGTTGCGGAAGAGCTAATAGTGGTCTGCCTACGCCTTCCGGATCAACCCGGGACAAAGTTCGTCATGCAGGGAGAGCACCAGATGAAATTAAGAAATTGCTTCAAGGCCGGACCCCGAATAACACAAGGATTGACATCAAGAAAAACCCCAATCTACTTCCGGAGAATCCTGAAAACAGCTCGGACCGCTGTCTAGGAATTTCAAAGGAGTTTTGCGGTTTTGCCTCGTTGTTTCAAGATCTGAAGTGGCAATAGGTTCCTTTATCATCCCCCATGGTTGTCAGCATTATCACAAAACGTTGGTGAGCTCTTTCCATTTTATTTGTTTATTTGTGAGCATTACATTTCTTTATTCATCAATCCTATCTGCCAAGTAGAATTTCCCATCAAAACGAATAATCCTTCCCTTTCCTGTCTGAAACAGAATCTCTACATGTAGGGTCGTATGAGTTCTCTGCACCTGAAAAGTTCATTTAGCTGTTCAGACTATCCCTTTATGATTACATTGACTTGCCTCGGTGTGCATTGTGGGTACCACACTGATTCTCAATAACAACACTTGAAATGAGTATTGAATCCAGATAGTCATTTGGAATCTTGTGTTGGGCTTGATTATTAGTTGTACCTCGTGTATCAGCCAATGCAAGATGTGTGTAGTCACCCTCTGCTATGCTATGTTAAAATTTTACAGCTCCAAGAAAACGCGTGTTGCACGTTTAATCAATGCCTACTTCTCCTGTTGAAAATTGTGTTTGTAATATATTTCTCAACTTGGAAAAAATCATTCACGAAATACAACTTTAATACGAAATAAAAAAGTATGAAATGAGCTCAATGATCAACATGATTTCTTTCCATAAAGTTACAGATTTGAATTCATTAATGCTGAAGTTATTGTTTTGCAGAATGAATTGTTTCAAACTGCATGGAATAAATTGATAGCAATTTCAGGGAAATCTACAAATTGATACTCCAGATAAGATCCGGTCCAAGTTTTTTCGAGCAGTCATATTCGATCAACTGTGATGAATCGAATGCACCCCTTCGGTTGTGTGTAGGTGGATGGTATGTTGGATCGTGCATAAATTAAGTCGTTCAACCGTCCATCAGAACTTGCCGATGTCAGCTCAACCAACCGCAGCAAAGTCATCACGAGCGGAAGCAAATTTATGTCCCAACCCGGCTTCGGAGTTTCCGCTTTCAATATTTTGATTTGAATTATTTAATTCTAGGACTGGAGCTCAGACGAACCAGTGGATCGGAACGACACGATCATTCCGTGGAAGATGGAAATGAGCGACCTAGAACTTGGATACCGAACTGGAGTAGTTTAGAGCCCGATTGATGGCTGGTTCAACTTTTCCTCAATCAAGCGGCGAGTTCTATTAATCAATCCAAGTGCATCTCCTCCGAAATTACCTGTCGAAAACAGCCAATTTGACAGTTTTACATTAATTGATTGATCAACGTCATGCATTCTTACATTCGATGATTGATCGATTGGTAATCCTAGCCAGAAAAGCGGAATTTTGGAAAGCTCCCTTATTTAACGTTTAGCTTAATTTAAGTTTCACTACTGTAAGTGGTTTTAAGTTTAGGTTAGATTTCGACAAAAATTGGTACCCGGCAACACTTGATTTCGAGGTAATTGATCTCGAGAAATCCAACACCAAGGTCAACTTTAGTAGACGGACGATGAAATTGGTCCAAGGTTAGTCCAAGACTGAGCATTATGTTATGATTTTTGCCCCGTTTGTTTCTACACCTGATCGCAGCTGGGCATTCAGCTTGAGGTGTAGTAAGGGATCCATTGACCAAAGTAATTCTTCAATCAGCAGAAACACCGTAACAATCTCCCCAGACGATCTGGCTGGAGGGAACTCGTTTTTTTTTTAAATTATTATCTTCATTGTGGGGAGCTACGTTCGGCAATATATTTGCTAGCCGAAATGTAGAATAGCTTGGAGGAAATCAAACCTGAGCGCGCGGATTCGAGTAGAGTAGACAACAACAGAAAAAAAAAATCAAGAAACCGAAAAGTGAAAGTTGAATGGACCGTCCAAAAGTGGTGATTCTGGCTTCTCTTTCAGAAATTATTGGCATTGAGCAACAGAATCGACGGGCAGGTTTTATTTAATACAATTTGTGTATGTTTACTGCCCGCCATCCACAGCAAAAGGGGGATTGCACTGCACTGTGTCCGACTTTGGCTGGTAAAAATGGAAGGTCATTCGAGCCTCGATTAGTGTACTTTCAAAAACCGTTAAAACAAAATCCTTCACGACGTGTTTTTATTCTGTATGGGTATGACCTCAAGAATGTCTTATGATGTTTGGGACTGAATCCATTTCGAAACAAAATTCTCTAGAGATCAACTACGAAAAACGCATCAAATTTCACATACAGCTCCAGTCCAACAGGCCACGTGTGTAGGTACTACAAATTAACCAACCAACGGCTACAGAAAAAAAAACCGCGCAAATTAATCGATTATAAATCACTTAATTAGGATGCTAATTTACTGCCATGACAAATTCCTCAATCGGCTGCGGTAAACAAATCGCGAAGGTGCCAGAAAGTGTTTTCGCGATCCAATTATTCCGATAGAAAGGAACCGCCGGCGGGATCAATTGAGATGCAAATTCATGCAAGCCCTTTTCTTGGTCGAATTTACAGTGCGGGGCAGCCCTGGAGAAACTGGACCACAAATGGTTTCCCGCATACCTTTCACGATCCCCGGGGACTGGATTGGGTTGCTACATTTAAGCGATCTGGACACCCCGGTCAGACACTCCCCCAGGATAATCATGTATGCTGGAACAGGGACAGAAAACCAATGTTTCTAACGAGAAAAAGTGCGCGGGAATTGTATTATATGTCTATCAAACTGTAGAGACTAAATACAGGAACAGTGTATTTGAAATAAAAAAAATTCAACAATTTTTCTTTGTGAATAACTGATGAATGCTCAAATTGATGCAATTTTCAGTAAAACTAACTAAATAGCAATGTGATGTTTACATGTGAAAAATCTATTTTGACAATTTTGACAGTTTTGTCAATTTTGTCAATTTTGACAATTTTGACAATTTTGACAATTTCGACAATTTTGACAATTTTGACAATTTTGACAATTTTGACAATTTTGACAATTTTGACAATTTTGACAATTTTGACAATTTTGACAATTTTGAAAATTTTGACAATTTTGACAATTTTGACAATTTTGACAATTTTGACAATTTTGACAATTTTGACAATTTTGACAATTTTGACAATTTTGACAATTTTGACAATTTTGACAATTTTGACAATTTTGACAATTTTGGCAATTTTGACAATTTTGACAATTTCGACAATTTTGACAATTTTGATAATTTCGACTGTTTTGACAATTTTGACAATTTTGAAAATTCTGACAATTTCGACCATTTTGACAATTTTGACAATTTTGACAATTTTGACTATTTTGACAATTTTGACAATTTTGACAATTTTGACAATTTTGACAATTTTGATAATTTTGACAATTTTGTCAATTTTGACAATTTTGACCATTTTGACAATTTTGACAATTTTGACAATTTCGACTGTTTTGACAATTTTGAAAATTCTGACAGTTTCGACAATTTTGACTTCGTTAACAATTTTGACAATTTTGACAATTTTGACAATTTTGACTACTGCATGCGTCGAACACTTTTCCTCAAATTTTCCTGGAAGTACGCTTAGCATAGTTGCCTGGCAATACGCGATCCCGACCACTGCGCCTCAACACCTGTGACTGATTCTTATCGCAGTACTCCTTGAGAACATACGTTTTTCATTTTCTCGGGAGCAAGAGTATAAGTTCTTCTGGTTCTTCTCGAAGATCCGGTTTATATACCGTTGGGATAGTTATCCGAATTGATCCGGAACAGTGTGCCGTCACCGGGTAACAAGGAACTGGAACAGAAACGCTGAAGTCGCCATCGATTGCCATTGGAAAGTAAAATTTCTCCATTGGAAGAGGTTTTCTGCCAAAACCATTATTTGGAAAATCTCGGCCTGCACAGCGCTGCCAACTTGATTGCTGCCTTCCGTGTTGGATTGGTGCCTGCTGCCGTACAAAGCAAGAGGAAAACGGCCGCCAAACAAAGCCACCCCAAGCCGTTCGACTGGTTTCGCCGGAGCCTCCTGGAAAATTTCGCATCGGACAGAAACAAATCCAAAAATTGTAACTACATTTTCATTTTCCCTTTTCTTTATTTTGCCTTTTTCCTTTTAAAGTTTCATATTCGATTTGTGTACTTCATTCATTTTTATTTACGGGAGATGTTTTCGTCCCCGTAATTAAATATGAGTGAAGGCGGGGTTTGTTGTTGAAATCCAACAAAGCACCTGGGATCGATTGCATCCCTGCTGAAATGCTGAAAGCCGACCCTGCCCTGTCAGCACAAATGTTGCACCGTCTTTTCACTGACATCTGGGATACTGCAACATTCCCGGCCGACTGGATGCAGGGTATCCTCGTAAAGGTCCCGAAGAAAGGAGACCTGACAGAGTGCGGTAACTGGCGAGGCATAACGTTGATCTGTACAACCCTCAAAGTACTCTGCAAAGTGATCCTGAACAGGATCCAGGAGAAAATCGACGCTACACCCCGACGGCAACAGGCTTGATTCCGATCCGGCCGATCATGTGTGGACCACATCACAACGCTACGAATAATACTGGAACAAATCAACGAATTCCAGGACACTCTTTTGCTGGTGTTCGTTGATTTCGAAAAAGCATTTGACCGACTGAACCACGAAAACATCTGGGCGGCTCGAAGGCGACGAGGAGCCCCAGAGTAACTAGTCTATTCCGTCGAAGCACAATACGAGGCAGTTTCGTGCAAGGTACTGCACGACGGTGTCTTGTCTGATCCAATCCCGGTAACCGCTGGAGTGAGACAAGGATGTATTTTATCACCGCTACTTTTTCTAATCGTAATGGATGAGATTCTGACTGGATCGATCGACTGTGCACCGAACCGAGGATTGCCGTGGAATCCTTCAACAATGGAGCATCTGAACGACCTTGACTTGGCTGACGATATTGTTTTGCTCGCCCAAACACAACCAGTTATGCAGAGCAAACTCGACGACCTCACCGAAAGTTCCAAGGCAGCAGGTCTCAAAGTCAATGTCGGAAAGACCAAGTCGATGGAGATCAACACAGGAAATCCCTCCAGTTTCATGGTAGCTGGGCAACAAGTTGAGAAAGTGGAGTGCTTCCAGTATCTTGGTAGCCAGATTACGCCTGATGGTGGTACCAGGAAAGACATCGAAACCCGGATCAGAAAGGCCCGTTTTGCGTTTGCGAGTCTCCGAAACATCTGGCGGTCACGCCAGATCTCTCTACGAACAAAAATCCGAATCTTCAACTCAAACGTCAAATCCGTATTGCTGTACGGGTGCGAAACTTGGTGCACATATGCGGTGACGACGCGAAAACTGCAAGTATTTGTAAACCGCTGCCTGCGGAATATCATCCGCGCTTGGTGGCCTGGCAACTGGATCTCGAATGAGGAACTACATCGCCGGTGTCATCAAAGGGCGCTAGAAATCGAGATTCGGTAACGTAAGTGGAGATGGATTGGGCACACGCTGCGAAAAGATGAAAACAAGATTTGCAGAGAGGCGCTAGATTGGAATCCAGAAGGTCATCGAAGAAGAGGCAGGCCCAGAAACTCGTGGCGGCGAAGCCTAGCCGCTGAAATCCGAACTGTCGACGAGAATCTTGACTGGGACCAGGTGAAGACGCTGGCTCCGGATCGTCAACAGTGGAGGTCTTTTACCACGGCCCTATGCACCGGAGGATCGGCGCGGGATCATTAAGTAAGTAAGAAGGCGGGGAGCTCGACGTTGCAGTTCCTATGGATGATTCGGGTTTCACTTCCAAAAATGTAGGTCACCCGGAGAATCCAAGTCTTGTCTCAGAGAACAAAATCTTAAATGACAAACCGGGTTCTTTGGGTGTCCATGCAATTTTGGAAGAAGATCTCTCGCAATCATCCAGAGATACTCAAACAGCTCCCCGAGTCAAGGTTTATTCAGAAAATTCTTCCTTCACTGGCCCGTGGGTGGTTTTCTTTCGGCCCAAACCGAATGGAAAACCACTGAATGTTATTCAGATTATAATTTAATGATTAATGGCATTTCGGTGAATTATACATTCTAATAGGAAGAATTTCAAATGAATGAATTTTATTCAGATTACCAAAAATCTGGCCAGGTGGTCCTCTGTAACCACTGTTACTAAAGTTAGACCAAACAAGTTGCGGATTGTCGTGGCTAGCCTCAAAGCAGCCAATGAAATTGTTGCCAGCAATCATTTCAACCTAGAGTACCGGGTTTTTGTACCATCTCGACACGTAGAGATCGAGGGAGTGATCTCAGAAATGAGTTTGTCGGCAGAATATGTTAAGTCCAACGGCGTTGGTAAGTTCAAGAGCCTTGACTCGACTTCTGTCAAAATCTTGGATTGCCGCCAACTCGTAACTGCCAACGTCGTCGAAGGAGTTAAAAAATATTCTCCGTCAGACTCATTTCGGGTAACATTTGAGGGTACTGCACTCCCTCTCTACGTGTTGATTGATGGTATGTTAAGGCTTTCAGTTAGACTTTTTGTGCCGCGGCCAATGAACTGCGCAAATTGTAAAAAAAATGGGCCACACAATTTCACACTGCAACAACAAGTCTCGTTGCTCCCACTGTGGAGAAAATCATGGGGAAGACGCGTGCTTGGCATCAGCACATAAATGTGTTTATTGCGGAAGCCGTCCCCATGAATCGTCTTCATGTCCGGCATTTAAGTCTAGTTGGGATAAACAGAGGCGCTCTTTGAAAGAACTCTCTAAACGTTCTTATGCCGCAGTACTGAAGAGCGCCTCTCCACCGGCCCAATCTCAATCGAATAATATTTTTTCTATGCTCTCGGTTGATGACGTTGACAGAGATACAACTGATGAAGAACCATAAACATCCTTTTTTTTGGGAAGCTCCCGGAAACGCTCAAAAGTAACTTCTTCCAAAATTTCGTGAAAAGTTAATCTTATTAACCCTTAAGTCAGCTACGCTAAAAGATCTACTCCAGCTGATCAGGAAACATCAATACCGCCTGGATTTCGCGAAAATATTTCAATTCCGAATGATCCAGCGATAGCTGAAACATCGAAATTTCCAAAACTTAATTTGATTTCATCTCCTGACGCTAGCCAATCAGGACTTTTTAAGTTGTCCGTGTTGTATTGTGAACGGACTTTTTTCATTTTTTGAAGTATCGGAATCCATCAGAAGCGTTGTAACCGCAATGCTTCCAATTGTAAAGACATTTTTTCAGCAATTGATGCAAACTTGGCCCCTTCTGTCAGTGTTTATCTCTCTTGATGGCTAATTTAAGCCGAGAGGTCAGAGATATCACTGTTTTACAGTGGAATTGTCGTAGTCTTATTCCAAAAATGGATGCGTTCAACTTTTTGATTCATAGAACCAATTGCGATATTTTTGCGTTGTCCGAAACATGGCTCTCTTCTCAATCTAACATCTCATTCCACAATTTTAATATTATCCGTCTGGATCGTGACGATTCTTATGAAGAGGTGCTCAATAAGTGCCACTCTTTTTATAGAATTCACCTTCCTTTATCGGGCGGAATTGAAGCCGTTGCTTGTCATACAACCATAAGAGGTAAGGACTTATGTGTTGTCAATTTGTACTGGCCTCAGAGAGTTGCAGTGCGTCGAAGTCACCTAGAGGACCTGTGCTCAGTGCTTCCTGAGCCAAGGTTGATCCTGGGTGACTTAAATTCACATGGAACTGTCTGGGGGAACAAATTGACGATAGTCGTTCTACTCTTATCTATGACATTTGCGACAGTTTCAATTTAGGTAACTGTTTTAAACACGGGTGAAAAAACACGGGTACCTAAACCTCCTGCAAGACCAAGTGCAATTGACCTCTCACTCTGCTCAAATTCACTATCATTTGAATGCCAGTGGAAGGTGGTCCATGATCCCAATGGTAGTGATCACTTGCCTATCGAAATTTCAATCACCAATGGGTCCAACAATTGCAGTTAACAAAACACATCGACTGGAAAAAATATGCGGATACGATCATTGCAGCCATCGATTCTGTTGATACCTTACCACTCTTAGAGGAATATAATTTCCTTTCTCGTCTGATTTACGATTGTGCATCTTCCTCTCAAACAGAACCAATTTCGAATTCATCTATCAGTAGAAGGCCTCCCAATCCGGGGTGGGACAGTCAGTGTTCCAAGCTTTTTATGGACAAATTTTTTTTTGTAACTGATTTATTTGAAACGGCTCATACGATTAGGTTTCAAGGAGCCAAACTCGTTTTTTTTATGGACAAATTAAAGGCATTCAAAGCCTTTCGAAAACATGGAAAACTCGAAAATTTCCAATTGTACTTTTCCCTTGAAAATCAGTTTAAAAAACTTATAAAAGGGAAAAAACAAGCATATTGGCATAATTTTATGGGAGGCCTTTCTCGTGAAACATCTTTAAACACTTTGTAGAGAGTGGCACGAAGTATGCGCAATCGTAATTCAATGAATGAAAGTGAAGAAAATTCGCATGGTTGGATTTTTCCTGCAAAACAGGTGTTCGCTACGAATCCGGTAGAAACAAGAAGAGCGGAGGCGCAACGAGCGAGGTGGTTAGGCCAAGTGGAGCGTGATCTGGCGAACGTGGGGTGCCCGAGGAATTGGAGAACGGTTGCCATGGACCGAGTGAATTATAGGAATTATGTTCGTCAAGGTATGTCGTGAGACGGTATACTATGTAAATAAATAAATAATGGATTTTCAAATTTGCACGAAAAATTTGTCCTGATTCCACTCCAGTGCAAAACATTATTCGGGAAGTATCTCCAGATAGGTGTGAGCTGGAATCCATTCACATTGCTCAGTAATGGGCAATGAGAAGGCAGACTCACTGGCGAAAATGGGAGCGGTAGAAGGCGACATCTTTCAGCGACAAATCGCTTTTAACGAATTCTCCTTTTTAATACGAAGAAATGCTCTTGTCAACTGGCAGCGAAAATGGAACGAAGATGAGTTGGGCCGGTGGCTCCACTCGATTATCCCAAAGGTAAGCCCTAAACCATGGTTCAATAGGTTGGACATGAGTCGGGATTTTATTCGAATATTTTCCCGTCTCATGTCCAATATTTGGCCTTAAACGCGTTACTCTATCGTTCTCTGGCAGCAATTTATGTGGTTGTGGTCAAGGTTACCATGACATCGAGCATATTGTTTGGTCGTGTGAGGACCACCTTGTCGCCAAGGCGAATTAAATAGACTCCCTTCGGGCCCGGGGAAAACCACCCAACACCCCAGTGAGAGATGTTTTAGCTGCAATAGACTTTCTCAAAGCTATTGATCTCCGTTCATAACTACTACTTTCTTCTTCACTATATCTAAATCTATCGAAAACGTTGAAATGTTATTACAAAAATCAGACATTGGCTCCTTAAAACCTACGGTATGAGCCGTTTCAAATAAACGAATTGTAAAAAAAACACCTGTGACTCGAGTAGATTTAGGGGAGAGTGGGGATACTTGATCCCCTTTTCTTATTTTCATCATATCTTTTTGTAAAAATTTAGCAACTCGCCGTCTTTGACATTTTCTCACAGCTTGTAACTTCAAGTTTATATGCTCCAAAAATTAGAACGATACTTGAACCCGTTGATGAACTAGAAGCATTTTCGTGGGAGTAAAAAAATTGCGATTTTTCTGAAGTTAGGGGAGACTTGATCCCCTATTGAAGGAGACTTATCTTTTATTCAGGAAGCCTTAATCCTTGTATAAAAATCAAACAAAACCCCAAGATAGAATGTTTATTGACTATTTTGGTCATGTTTGTTCTCATTTCACAATTTATAGCAGACATAAGAAGAAAATTCTATAACTTTGTCTCAACGCTAATAACATTGCATACTTAAAGGCGCTATTTTTTATATTTAAGAGAAAATTAAATATATTTTCTCTTTTCTTCAGACAATTGTTTGATAAATATTAGTTTTTGGATAAATATTAGTAATTTCGTAATCAGCAATCATAACGATCAATTCAGAAGAAGAATATGCCGTTTGGAAGGGGGGATCAATTGTACCCAACTCTAGGGGATCAATTGTACCCATAATCAACATTTTAGAAAACTTTTTATGAAAAAAGTTAAGAGTTTTCCATTACTTTGAAAATATGGCATTATGAAGTTCATTTTACGCTCGAACGATTGATACATTGGAACAAATATTTTTTCATAATTTTCCCATGTAAGGAACATTTTAAAGTGATGAAAAAAGATCTTCAAGTTACATTTTGTGAAATTTTTCAAACAAAGTTCAATTACTCAAACAATTATTTTGTTAAATTTTTTTAAACTACGAGCATTGTTATTTTCCTCATTTTGGCGCATTTTTCTAGAACATTTGATCTTTGTAAGACATTCCAGTTTCGAGATATAGCTAAGGAATCAAGTATCCCCAGGGATCAAGTATCCTCATTCTCCCCTAAAGATGGTTGTAGGGGGAAAAAATCCTTTAAATTGGTAAAGGGGTGGTTCATATTGTGAAATAAAGATGCGCTTTTTCTAAGGACGCAATCTTTAAAACTACTTGACAAATCGTGACAAAAGTTTGCAAATGTAAACATAACTAGGTGGTTTCTACTGAAAATTTCAACAATGTCCATCCCTACACTCAAAAGTAATTCACAAAACAAAGTGTCGCATTTTTTCGAATACTTTCTTTATAAGCTTGTTGATTCAAGTATTTTTATTCAGTTCGAAGTGAGAAAACGCGATATCCACCTAGCTGACGGCGGCTTGCTAGATGTAATCAATTTTGAAAAACTCATTTTACGGGTGAATTTTGACGGTTGCCAAAGGAAAACAAAACTAGCTGTGATAGATTTTCGATTATATGAAACCAAAATTAAGGGTCAAAATTTGAATACCAATCTCCCAAAATTCGTTCAGGTTCTATCGGTCACAATTTTTCAGTTTGACGTCTTCGTCAATCATCAGCCCAGAACGTGACCGAAATCGTCAATTCTCTTCGATCTTGACCAGAAACTGGAAGCCGTCATCGACAGAAGGAAAAAAAAACAACAACAACAAAAGTAGCCATACAGCTCTCGCTCGTTCGGAGGTTGCAATATTTAGTTGGAACCCACCACACAACGCAGATTACATAACACAGCTGTTTTGTTCGAATCAATTTTCAAATCAGCCGAAAAACAAAATGAGCTGACCATGAGCGGTCCACCAAAGCTGTTGTTGTTCAGAAGGTAAGGTGGCTTAGGCAGATTGGACTGACTGGATTGGACAGCTATTTGGCAGGGTGTTGGGACCTGATGCAGCTACTTTGCCCATGCCCCTGAGACTTATTGCATTCTCACGAAGACGACGACGAAGACGAGGAGCTTCTGATGAGTTGTCTAGGTCTAGCGACAATCTTGAATCGCCTCCGGTAGCCCAGGTTCGATGGCTCCCAAAGACGCAATTTGCTGCTAATCAAAACCGGCCGATCAACTTCTCCAAAAACCTAAACACGAGGTAATAAACATTTTCCGCCGAAAAATTCTGTAACAGCAACTACGAAAGAGCAATCAAGTTTCCAACCCCCAAACATCCCTTCAGTTTTTATTGTCGTTAGGTGGGCCTGCCTTATTTTTGTCGCTTCAAACGATTGGCGAAGGGAGGCTTGAGGTGGGAAGATCGAAATCACTTAAAATTTGATCGACGGACGGCTCAAAACACTCTGCCAAATTAGCTCGGTACACAAACCGACGTGACGCTGGACGTCGATCTCCCCGAAGGCAATGTGGAATCTTACCGAACCTGTTTCGGATTTTGTTCTGCGGTCTCGCTTCTGCAACACTGTAAAAAACATTGATTTCGAGAAGTCCACCCCAAAAACAACAATCTAAGACAACAAGTTTACCCCGAAGGGTGCTCGGGGATGCAATTTTCTGTAACGGCTCCAAAACGAGATCTAACAATCGACTCGGAGATCGTTCGTGTTGGTTTATGGGATTGGCGATTGTTTTGAAGTAGAATAACTTCTGCATGGCAATATTATAGGGATTCACATAAAACTTTCCGAACGAGTTTCGCGCCAAGAAGATTGTCACTTTAGAAGACATCCTAATTGAATGACATTTTTAGCAATTCTTGTAACACAGTCTGTTACCTCCCAGTAAACATTTTTCTAGTTACATATATTTTTATGCTGTTCCACATCAATTATGGAATGATCGTATGAAAGCTGAAAAAAACCAAAATGAAAACTACCAAAGTGGAAGCAATAGACATGCATAAATTTCATTTCTTTTTCGAACAACAAAAACAAAACCTATTGGGCGTTATTCGACACCTTATTCCTAACTATCGACAATATTTTCCAGTTCTCTCATTGATAAATATCACTCCCTTCCCCACTCTTCATTTTTGTAATTTTTGACTTTTTTGTCATTTTTGTTTTTTTTTGTATTTTTTGTCATTTTTGTCATTTTTGTCATTTTTGTCATTTTTGTCATTTTTGTCATTTTTGTCATTTTTGTCATTTTTGTCATTTTTGTCATTTTTGTCATTTTTGTCATTTTCGTCATTTTTGTCATTTTTGTCATTTTTGTCATTTTTGTCATTTTTGTAATTTTTGACATTTTTGTCGTTTTTGTCATTTTTGTCATTTTTGTCATTTTTGTCATTTTTGTCATTTTTGTCATTTTTGTCATTTTTGTCATTTTTGTCATTTTTGTCATTTTTGTCATTTTTGTCATTTATGTCATTTTTGTCATTTTTGTCATTTTTGTCATTTTTGTCATTTTTGTCATTTTTATCATTTTTATCATTTTTGTCATTCTTGTCATTTTTGTCATTTTTGTCATTTTTGTCATTTTTGTCATTTTTGTCATTTTTGTCATTTTTGTCATTTTTGTCATTTTTGTCATTTTTGTCATTTTTGTCATTTTTGTCATTTTTGTCATTTTTGTCATTTTTGTCATTTTTGTCATTTTTGTCATTTTTGTCATTTTTGTCATTTTTGTCATTTTTGTCATTTTTGTCATTTTCGTCATTTTTGTCATTTTGGTAATTTTTCTTATTTTTGTCATTTTTGTAATTTTTCTCATTTTTTGTCATTTTTATGGACTACAGGCCGAATGGTCGTAAGGCCGAATGGCCATAAGGCCAAATGGTCATTTGGCCGAATGGTCATTAGGTCGAATGATCGCAAGGCCGAAAGGTCGTTAGGCCGAATGAATGCCAGGCCCATAAGACATATTAACGCTTGTTTGCATTTTGGGGCGAATAGTAGTTTGGCCGAATGGGCAACAGGCCGAATGTTCATAAGGTCGGATGGTCATTGGGCCGAATAGTCATAAGGCCGAATGGATGTAAGGCCAGATTCGACCATTCGGCTTTGCGACCATTCGGCCTATCGTCCATTCGGTCTTACAACCATTCGACCTGATGACCATTCGGCCTTACGAACATTTGACCTATTGTCCATTCGGCCTAACAGCCATTCTGCCTACAGACCATTCGGCCTAACTGCCATTTGCCCCAACAAGTAAACAAGCGTTGATTTGTCTTATCGGCCTGACATACATTCGGCCTTACGACCATTTTGCATAATGACCATTCGGCCTAGTGATTATTCGGCCAAATGACCATTCGGCTTCATGACGATTCGGCCTCATGACCATTAGGCCTAATAACCATTCGGCCAAATGACCGTTCGGCCTTATGACCATTTGACCTAAGGACCATTCGGCCTAATGACCATTCGGCCTAATGACCATTCGGCCTAATGACCATTCGGCCAAATGACCATTCGGCCTAACGACCATTCGGCCTGATGACCATTCGGCCTAGTAACCATTCGGCCTTATGACCTTTCGGCCTGATGACCTTTCGGCCTTATGATCATTCGGTCTAGTGACCATTCGGCCGAACATTTTTTCGGCCTTGCGTCCTTTCGGCCTAACAGCCTTCGGCTGGTTAATCGTCGGCCGAATAACCCATTCGGCCTAGTGGCCTATTCGGCCAGATAACCCATTCGGCCTAACGTCCATCGGCCAAATGACCTTCGGCCGAATGGCTTTCGGCCTCATGACTTTCGGCCAAATGACCCAGCCTCTTTGCAAACAGCTTTGGAAGGTTGAAAAACCCAACATTTTAGCTGAATGGACGGCTTCAATTTTTATCTGGACTGGTAAATTCGCATTTTACCTTCATTCTTTCACTAGAGAAGCTAACTTACACCTTTGGACAGATTAGAGGAACCAATAATTATATTGTGATTTTCTTGAATAACTAGATTCGCTTGTAATTAATTTCATCTGTCAAAAATTTACAAAGATCTTTTCTCACCTTGTTTTGTACCGTTCTTGAATTATTTGTTTACACATACAGCTAACAATTTTGCAATGTAACATACAAAATTTCATCCGTTATTTTGAGCTGCATCTATGCAACTGTATAAATATTTTAGATTCTTTCATAATGGCTCAAGATAGTAAGAAATGGACAAATATTGGATCGATTCATGGCCCTGGTGAAATATTTTACCAGACGATAATAAGTTTTTTGACGGTTTTAGACCTTAGCCGTGTCCATTTTCTAGCCATTCTTTGAACCGTAGCCGGTATAACCATCTTCATCTCCCGTTTCTCTTCGACCCATACACAGTCATAATGATGAGTCCAGAATACTATTCAATACTTGATGCTAGATTAACATTGAAAAAAAAAACACTGTTTTAGCACAATTGAATTTTAACTTACACTTTTCAATAGAGTAAGTTTTTTTTGGTAGGACCATCTATGACAGTCTTTCCTGCAAATCTTCTTCGTGGTAACGTTTTAACGTCTCGTTGGATCTAGAAAAGAAGTTTATTTGAAACCAAATTTTACAATTTAATACTTCAAGAGTTACCGGAAGATTTCGCTAGAAGTGAAGCTCCATGATTTTTTGAATTATTTGTTTATTTTTGTTGCGAATGACAGGATTGCTGTGATCAATTAGTTCTCATATTCAAGAGGAGTTCGGATGTGACGGTGAGAGAAAAAGTACGAAATCGTTGAGCGAAATTTGAAATTGACGAAATTTTTGTGTGAAAATTCTAGCACGAGAAGAAAATCGCAATACCCAGTTAAGTTACAAATTAACAGCCTCACGCAGCAATACCGATTCTATGCGTCCCTAAGAGCAAGTTCACTGGTGTTTTTCTACAACATGTGTTGTTTTTTTGCATGCTGTGATGCAAAAATAGCAATATTTTTATCACGTACGGCTGTAATAGAAACAGTGCTGTAAAAAATACAACGTCCAAAGATCTTGAAAACATTTTTGCATGGTTTTCAAAATGTCAAAATTTCTACCACTTTTTCCCAACACCAGTGAACTTGCTCTAAGTCCGCATTTTCACGTATCATATCATATCATATGTATCTGTTTCTATATTAAAACAGTCGCAGCAAGCCGTTCTCGAGAACGGATGTGTTGTTTTTCCGGCGTCGCGTTTTTTTCGTCTGGGTTTTCGCGAATAATGAATTTGGTGAATTTGATGAGAAATCTAATAAATTTTAAAGTTTCAAGTACAAAATAATTTTGAAACTATTGAAAAACGCCTCAACTTAACAGCTGAGATGCAGAGGAAAAATGTTCTCAAATTGTTCGCGAAATGTAGGGGAAAATAAGTGCAAGACCGTTTATTTTGTTTTGTGCTGTCATCAAAATTCAGTATTAACGGAATGTAAAAGTGATTATGATACCTTATACCCTGTTTCATAAAAGCGGAAGTAAAAGTTTATCCTGAAGTCTAGAAGGACATTTTTAAGAATCATGTGCTTCCGATAATTCGGCTTCGATGAACCCGAGAATGTGGTTTTCCAACAAGATGGAGCCCATGTCACGCCTCGAAATGGACCCAAACCTGGGTGGAAGAGAATGAAAAGTTTTGGCCGAAGAATATTTTGCCGCCTCCGAGCAGCCCGGATTTGAATCCCAGCGACTTTTTGTTATATGGGCGTATGATAAAGTGAAGGACTGTAGACCAAGGTTGTCGAAAAAGAATTCTGTGTTTTGACAAAAAAAACCTGACTTTCTGTGATTTTAGCCAAACATTCCGTTACGGGTTTCTGTGATGCTTTTGCCATTAATTTAATTCAAAAATCATGTCAAATTGGGTCGTTTTTAAGATTTTACTTAGGAAAAATCAATTAACATTACCAATTTTATCATATTTTTCCCACATCAAAGGTTATTATCCAAAATTTATAATGACATAAAAAATTAAATTTTGAAAAAAAAAACGTCCAAAATTTTAAAATTTTGTGAAATTTGTGAATATTCCTAAAATTCTGTGTCTGTGACACAGATTCTGTGATGAAAATTCTGTGGAATTATAGATTTTTCTGTGATTTCGGCAACCTTGCTGTGGATCCTCTTACCCAAGTCAATGTCAGTCGCTTGTATTGCGGAGGTATTTTTTTCGGATACACTCCTTTTTCATTGTGTACCTATATACATGCTATGAAACAATTAAAGGACTGGAATTATTACAAAAAAAAATGAATGGTTATCAACGACAGTCTATCTTTTGATAAAAGTTAAAAAGTTTACTTTTATATATACTTAGTTTTAGTACGAAAAAAAAGACTAACGTCATCTTTCTTTTCCCTTTTTTTCAGGTAAATTTCCATTCGCCAATAAAAGCCGTAAGTAAACACCAGCACATTGTTTGAAAACAATTTGCTCATTGGAGTGCTCTTTAAACAGGAAGACCCTTCAGCAGGTTGTTAAAACTCTTCCAACTGGGGTCATCTGAATAAAGGTAAACCGAAATCCCCAAACGACTACTCAGAAATGATTAATTTCGGATTGCTTAATGGGAACGCGGGGGGTACAAGTTAAACAAAAATCAATAGGGCAATCGTATTCAAATTTTCAATGAATTGCCGAATTCGATTGGTCTTCCTTGGTGGAATCGGCGCTGTTTTTTTTGTGTTCCTTCTTCAGTTGTTAAACTCTTGTCTTTTTGGCGAAATCGTCCGCTAAAGAGACGCGGAACGACGACGAAGAAACAAATCTGAGCCGAGCTTAATTCAACAACGCCGTCAGAAACGAAAAGTGTACCCGATGATGGTGCAGTTTTTTTTTCCTGGTGGATGTTTCATTTTCGGTAAAGTGCGCGACCCTGATTTTCGCTGCGGTCAGTTGCGTGACCGGCAGTTGTTTGTGGCTCTTCTATCTGGAAGCCAAAGCCAAGCCAAGCCAAAGCCATGTTTCGGAGGATGTTTTGCTGCAAAGGTTCCACACCGGTTGGAGGTTATGGCAATACACATCTTGGCCGATGGATGGATTGCTGGTGATTTTTTTAATTCATACATACTACGTCAGAAGATGAGTTATTTTTAGGATTCCACTCGATTGAGTGAAGCTGGGGCTTTCAAAGTCTGTTGCAGAAAAAAAACGAGAATAAATCACCAGAGAAGCCTTAATTTACCGAATTGACCTCCAACGCAACTGTTCGCGATATCTTACCAACAACGCCGATTTCAATCCAATTGGTCTCTGCTCGAAACTATTCGAATTGAATAACAGTCTCGTCGCAGGGATTGGCAAGCCTCCGGCAAGTGAACCAAACCCTGATCCGGTTTTCGATAGGCGATTATTAAACTGCACCTGATAGGGCCGGATTTTGCCCCGGAAGCTTTGCGGGAAATTGCTGTGTTCGCTGTCAAGTGTCACAGAACCCTCCAAGCGACTTTGTGAAACATGCATTAGTGCCATAACAGCGGGAAACTTTACGCGAAAATGCCAATTTTGATAATTTTAACAATTTTGACATTTTTGACAATTTTGACATTTTTGACAATTTTGAAAATTTTGACAATTTTGACAATTTTGACAATTTTGACAATTTTTACAATTTTTACAATTTTGACAATTTTGACAATCTTGACAATTTTGACAATTTTGACAATTTTTGACAATTTTTGACAATTTTGACAATTTTGACAATTTTGCTAATTTTGACAATTTTGACAATTTTAACAATTTTGACAATTTTGACAATTTTGACAATTTTGACAATGTTGACAATTTTGACAACTTTGAAAATTTTGACAATTTTGACAATTTTGACAATTTTGACAATTTTGATAATTTTGATAATTTTGACAATTTTGACAATTTTAACAATTTTAACAATTTTGACAATTTTGACAATTTTGACAATCTTGACAATATTGACAATTTTGACAATTTTGAAAATTTTGACAATTTTGACAATTTTGACAATTTAGACAATTTTGACAATCTTGACAACTTTGACAATTTTGACAATTTTGGCAATTTTGACAATTTTGACAATTTTGGCAATTTTGACAATTTTAACAATTTTGACAACTTTTAGAATTTTTACAATTTTAACAATTTTGACAATTTTGACAATTTTGACAATTTTGACAATTTTGACAATTTTGACAATTTTGACAATTTTGACAATTTTGACAATTTTGACAATTTTGACAATTTTGACAATTTTGACAATTTTGACAATTTTGACAATTTTGAAAATTTTGAAAATTTTGAAAATTTTGAAAATTTTGAAAATTTTGAATATTTTGACAATATTGACAATTTTGACAATTTGGACAATTTTGACAATTTTGACAATTTTGACAATTTTGACAATTTTGACAATTTTAAAATTTTGACAATTTTGACAATTTTGACAATTTTGACAATTTTGACAATTTTGACAATTTTGACAATTTTGACAATTTTGACAATTTTGACAATTTTGACAATTTTGACAATTTTGACAATTTTGACAATTTTGACAATTTTGACAATTTTGACAGATTTGACAATTTTGACAATTTTTACAATTTTGACAATTTTGACAATATTGACAATTTTGACAATGTTGACAATTTTGACAATTTTGACAATTTTGAAAATTTTGACAATTTTGACAATTTTGACAATTTTGACAATTTTGACAATTTTGACAATTTTGACAATTTTTACAATTTTTACAATTTTGACTATTTTGACAATTTTGACAATTTTGACAATTTTGACAATTTTGACAATTTTGACAATTTTGACAATTTTGACAATTTTGACAATTTTGACAATTTTGACAATTTTGACAATTTTGACAATTTTGACAATTTTGACAATTTTGTCAACTTTGACAATTTTGACAATGTTGACAATTTTGACAATTTCGACAATTTTGACAATTTTGACAATTTTGACAATTTTGACAATTTTGACAATTTTGACAATTTTGACAATTTTGACAATTTTGACAATTTTGACAATTTTGACAATTTTGACAATTTTGACAATTTTGACAATTTTGACAATTTTGACAATTTTGACAATTTTGACAATTTTGACAATTTTGACAATTTGACAATTTTGACAATTTTGACAATTTTGACAATTTTGACAATTTTGACAATTTTGACAATTTTGACAATTTTGACAGTTTTGACAATTTTGACAATTTTGACAATTTTGACAATTTTGACAATTTTGACAATTTTGACAATTTTGACAATTTTGACAATTTTGACAATTTTGCCAATTTTGACAATTTTGACAATTTTGACAATTTTGACAATTTTGACAATTTTGACAATTTTGACAATTTTGACAATTTTGACAATTTTGACAATATTGACATTTTGACAATTTTGACAATTTTGACAATTTTGACAATTTTGACAATTTTGACAATTTTGACAATTTTGACAATTTTGACAATTTTGACGATTTTGACAATTTTGACAATTTTGACAATTTTGACAATTTTGACAATGTTAACAATGTTAACAATTTGGACAATTTTGACATTTTTGACAATTTTGACAATTTTGACAATTTAGGCAAATTTAACAATTTTGACGATTTTGACAATTTCGACAATTTTGACAATTTTGACAATTTTGACAATTTTGTCAATTTTGACAATTTTGACAATTTTGACAATTTTGACAATTTTGACAATTTTGACAATTTTGACAATTTGGACAATTTTGACAATTTTGACAATTTTGACAATTTTGACAATTTTGACAATTTTGACAGTTTTGACAATTTTGACAATTTTGACAATTTTGACAATTTTGACAGTTTTGACAGTTTTGACAATTTTGACAATTTTGACAATTTTGACAATTTTGACAATTTTGACAATTTTGACAATTTTGACAATTTTGACAATTTTGACAATTTTGACAATTTTGACAATTTTGATAATTTTGACAATTTTGACAATTTTGACAATTTTGACAATTTTGACAATATTGACAATATTGACAATTTTGAAAATTTTGACAATTTTGACAATTTTGACAATTTTGACAATTTTGACAATTTTGACAATTTTGACAGTTTTGACAATTTTGACAATTTTGACAATTTTGACAATTTTGACAATTTTGGCAATTTTGGCAATTTTGGCAATTTTGACAATTTTGACAATTTTGACAATTTTGACAGTTTTGACAATTTTGACAATTTTGACAATTTTGACAATTTTGACAATTTTGACAATTTTGACAATTTTGACAATTTTGAAAATTTTGAAAATTTTGACAATTTTGACAATTTTAACAATTTTGACAATTTTGACAATTTTGACAATTTTGACAATTTTGACAATTTTGACAATTTTGACAATTTTGACAATTTTGACAATTTTGACAATTTTGACAATTTTGACAATTTTGACAATTTTGACAATTTTGACAATTTTGACAATTTTGACAATTTTGACAATTTTGACAATTTTGACAATTTTGACAATTTTGACAATTTTGACAATTTTGACAATTTTGACAATTTTGACAATTTTGACAATTTTGACATTTTGACCATTTTGACAATTTTGACAATTTTGACAATTTTGACAATTTTGACAATTTTGACAATTTTGACAATTTTGACAATTTTGACAATTTTGACAATTTTGACAATTTTGACAATTTTGACAATTTTGACAATTTTGACAATTTTGACAATTTTGACAATTTAGACAATTTTTACAAATTTTTACAATTTTGACAATTTTGACAGTTTTGACAATTTTGACAATTTGGACAATTTTGACAGTTTTGACAATTTTGACAATTTTGACAATTTTGACAATTTTGACAATTTTGACAATTTTGACAATTTTGACAATTTTGACAATTTTGGCAATTTTGACAATTTTGACAATTTTGACAATTTTGACAATTTTGACAATTTTGACAATTTTGACAATTTTGGCAATTTTGTCAATTTTGACAATTTTGACAATTTTGACAATTTTGACAATTTTGACAATTTTGACAATTTTGACAATTTTGACAATTTTGACAATTTTGACAATTTTGACAATTTTGACAATTTTGACAATTTTGACAATTTTGACAATTTTGACAATTTTGACAATTTTGACAATTCTGACAATTTTGACAATTTTGACAATTTTGACAATTTTGACAATTTTGACAATTTTGACAATTTTGACAATTTTGACAATTTTGACAATTTTGACAATTTTGACAATTTTGACAATTTTGACAATTTTGACAATTTTGACAATTTTGACAATTTTGACAATTTTGACAATTTTGACAATTTTGACAATTTTGACAATTTTGACAATTTTGACAATTTTGACAATTTTGACTATTTTGACAATTTTGACAATTTTGACAATTTTGACAATTTTGACAATTTTGACAATTTTGACAATTTTGACAATTTTGACAATTTTGACAATTTTGACAATTTTGACAATTTTGACAATTTTGACAATTTTGACAATTTTGACAATTTTGACAATTTTGACAATTTTGACAATTTTGACAATTTTGACAATTTTGACAATTTTGACAATTTTGACAATTTTGACAATTTTGACAATTTTGACAATTTTGCCAATTTTGACAATTTTGACAATTTTGACAATTTTGACAATTTTGACAATTTTGACAATTTTTACAATTTTTACAATTTTTACAATTTTGACAATTTTTACAATTTTGACATTTTTGACAATTTGACAATTTTGACAATTTTGACAATTTTGACAATTTTGACAATTTTTACAATTTTGACAATTTTGACAATTTTGACAATTTTGACAATTTTGACAATTTTGACTATTTATACTTCTACTTCTTCTTTATTTGCTATTCAAATGTGTAGTTTTCTAAGTTGATTCCCTAACTGTTGATTAATATATGACATTCATCGACCACTTTGAGATCTTTCAAGTTCATGCTCAACCCGAGAGATCAGGTTTCAAAGCGTGATTTCTATTTGTGGCCCTAACCTTCGACCTTCAGCCACCGCACCTTGGAAGCCAGAAAGGGGTCCATACCAGCTCATGGGCTCGTGAAAGCGCGACTTCCAAAAGGAGCCAGCTCAGACGAAAACAGCTGCTAACTACTGGCTGTGACCACAAAAATGTCCGGAATTTACAGCGATCATATTTTCTGCTTACCCTCTGAACGCAAAACACAAACTAAACGACCACTGATACGCAGACCGTCATTAGTAAGCAGAACTGGCCGATTTACTTCCTCCGCTCGACGCCTTCCGAAACCGACACCAGAAAAGGTTTTACACAAATTAACTAGAATAAATTTGTGCGTGATTCGCTCGTTTGGATTGTGGCTGTTTATTGAAAAAAAAAACTAAAATAAAATAAAGCAAACATAAAAGTTAATCAAGTCAATGGTAATCTCGAAGGTAAACCAAAATAGCTATCAAATCAAAACAGCAACAGAACCAACGACGAAAAAAAGGCTAATGGCTTGACACTGGGCAGATTTCTCTGTATCGCGGCGCTGCTCGGCTGCGGCTGACATTGATTTGTTTTCTTGAAAAGTGAAACCCCACCCGGAAAAGCTTCTGAGCATAACCAAGATCTGGCTGACTCGTTGGCTGGCTCGATGCCAAACTTGATGAAGAGATGCCTAGGACATACATTATTCGAGTGTTAACCAATTCGGAAGAACCGTGGGCACGTGACTTCCTCGAACAGAACACCACATCTGGTCGCTTTCGACCTTCAGAGTTTGGTAATTTATGAAACCCTTAATGGGAGTGATCCATTGATCAATTGATAAGTTCCGAGTTCCGAGATGAGAATTAGGACTCAGAGTTCTTGAACTTGTAATCTTTTGGAACTCAGTGTTCAAAAAACAAAATGTAGTAATCGTAATTCCAAATCCACAACTCAAATCAACGAGGTTCAAAACGCTTTAAAACCGTTAAAACAGATCGTTCTAGAAGTTCTTCATACCGAGTTCCGCTAGAAAACCGGTGCCAGGTTACCGGATTGACCTTGTCTGCGTTCAAGTCAAGCTACTGGCTAAGTATTACCGAATGAAGGCATTACGGGTTGCGTAAAATTTTCACGTTTGACAAGAAAACGGTGCAATTTTCCATTCGTCGCAAATGTAGCACGAGGAACCGGCTTTCGAGTCACATATGTAGGCCTACACACTTTGCTCTAGCTAGAGAGCACTAGTTTTTTTTGCTAGTTATCTAGCGATAAGGCTAGCTGTGCGATTATTGGTGGCAGTAGGGTGTCATTTGAGCTTCGTCGGTCAATTAAGAACATTCTAGCAGAAGTGTCTAGTTTTTCCGGCAAACATGGCTTTTATTAATTGAAAACTATTCGATAGGAATTTCTGGCAGTGTAAATGCGTTTAAAATTAAAACGGTATCAAATTGTTCTTGAATATCAATTTTAACACTCTAAAGAAATATCCCAAGCTACCAAAAGATGCATAAAACAGGCTCTTTAAAGCCTATTCAGCCCTGTTGGAGGGCTTTATAACATTCTGTTCAGCTCAAAACTTAGGTTCTTATCCACGCTTCAAAGTTCTATAATCAAAGCTGAGTAGAAGGCTATTCAGCTTCTGTATGAAACCTCGAATCAAAAAATATTTCTGAAAAAAAAACGAAGCGTTCATCTTATTTATATTTATTTTTTTTTAATTTTATCTTTTCCATTTGATATTGACTCTACTGGAAATCATACTTATAGAAAATTATTTGTTTAAATTTGCTATTTTTGACAATTTGCTGCGTAACATACAGTGTCGGACAATAGAATAGGACAGCTCAATCCAAAACAGAAAGTGACAAAACTTTGAGAAAAAAAAATCCATTTAAGTGCATCAAACCATTTACAAATTGTAAATTCCATTCTTCGAAGAAATTAAAATCATCCGTAGTTAAAACAAATGTCCTTTATTTAAAAATGCGTTTTAAGCATACTTACTGACTAAAATAACGCGACATAAAATAGGACCGCTTTAGAATTCATGGTAAAAAAAATAAAAAAAAGGAAATTCATACCGTGATCGATTTGCAGGGTTAGTACTTGGTGGTATAACCCTTATTACGCATCACTTCTCGCACCCGGTTTGGCATCGACTTCACCAGCTTTTGGCACGTTTTCACCGGGATAGCGTACCACACCTCCTGGATTCTCTCCCACAGCTGCTGCTTGTTTTTTTTGATTTTTCGGTGTACACCTTACGTTTAACTATTTCCCATAGGTTCTCTATGGGATTGAGATCAGCGGACTGTGCTGGCCACTCCATAACGCCTACCTTATTATCCTGGAACCACTTTTTCACCGTTTTAGCGGTATGTTTGGGGTCGTTGTCCTGCTGGCACTGCCACTTTAGGGGCATCTCCCAATCGGCGTGTGGCAGCATTACTTCCCGAAGTATCTGGGCGTAGAGATGCTGGTCCATAATCCGGTCGATCCAGTACAAGGGACTCCGTATCAAGAAAAGCACCCCCACACCATGATGCTACCTCCTCCATGTTTGAATGTTTTATTTGTATACTGGGGCATATACGCACAGCCGAGTGGGCGATGGATCCAACTCTTTCCGTCCGAGCCAATGAGGTTCACTTTGGTCTCATCCGACCACAGCACATTTCTCCATAGTTTCTCCTTTTCCGGACCGACCCAATCGAAGTGGTCCTTCTTATACTTCAGCCGCGCCTTCGAGTGCTTCGGCATCTTCCGGGGACTTTTTCCTCCTAGTCCCTTATCCGCCAACCGTCGCTGAACCGTCCGGGAACTCACAGATAAGTTCAGCTCGTCTCTGATCTGCTTGGACGCTTTGAAAGGGTCCTTTTGCGAGGCCCGCTTGATTGCCGAATCGTCCTTCGGCGTCGTTTTGCGGGGGCGGCCGGTCAGTTCCCGTCTGCCGGTGCTGTGAAGCGCGTTGAAAACGAAAGTTTTCGACCTTGCTAAGTAGTCGGCAATCTCGCGTTGGCTTTTGCCAGCCTTGTACAGATTCCGGATGATCGCTCGCTGGATCTCCGTGCAGTGCTGTGCCCGATCCATCGCTTTTTCGCTGAAAACAGAGTAGGAAGAAGGAAATCTTTATTTTTTGTTTGTTTTCATGATTTACATGATTAATTTTATGGGAAATACTTACCAGGACACGAAAATGGACAAACAACACCGAAAACAACACCTTTTCTTCAAATCTAGAGCGCTGAAAATGCCGGAACAGCCGAACCGATGAGCTGGTCTTATTTTATGACACGACTTTTTTCACCCTCTGACAGCTTTCTGGTCGAGTAGAACAAACGGGTTGCTTTGATTGCAACAAACGTGCAGTATACAAAGTTGGCATACTACAATAAGTGCTTGCCGCTAGGTGTCGCATATTATTATATTTGAATTGGCAGTTTAAGGGTGATTTGAATATTTTGCATTCAAGCGGTTCTATTCTATTGTCCGACACTGTATTTTTCATTCAGTTTAAAATAATGAAAGCCTACATTTTCAGCTAGTCAATGAGGTACTTTTTCAGAAGAAAGTCGTTTGAAACTTAAACTCGAACTTGTATCTGAAGAAAAATGAAAGAGCATGCAATTGCAGTAAGGGTTGAAAGTAACGCTTTTTCTTCTGTTTTTGTTTGTTTGTTGTTTTATTATGATTGTTGTTGCGATTTTCAGGATAATTTTTGGTTAAATTACAATCCTATAAAACGTTAGAGGCTGCTAACTTTTGGGTGTTCTTGGAGAAAAAGAATCCTGAGCTCAGTCGGCACAGATTAGATGATTGTTTTCAGTCACGAGACAGCTGCCCTCAATTCTATCTGGTAGTTTTTCAGGCCCACCGGGAAAAACAAAGTAAAGGATTGTACTCGAATGAGGGTCTAGGACCTGCGATTTGGTGTATGAATTAAGAAAAATATGTGTACTAGATGTATAACTCATTGTACATTGAAAAAAAAAAACAAAAAGAGTAGGCGATTGCTGAACCATCAGCACATGTTTTTTTTCGTGCGATGAATTTTCTATCCAATTTACTTGCAAAAATGTTATAGTTTCGAAGATTTCAGTAACAGAAAATATTGTGATCGCTAGTAATTTGTGAAGAAAGTATTTGTGATTAGTTGGGGCTTGGTTTGAATACAGGAGCTGATCGAGGTGCCGAGAAAAACGAACGAGGTTTTGTTTGCTCGTGTGTGTAGTTAACTTGGGAAAATTGTTCAAAATTATAATGAAATTTTAAAATTATATGCTAAATTATGTGAAAAACATGTTTGATTACGTTTTTGTTCTACTGAAGAAAAGATGAAAAATCCTAACTTTGGCAGCACGCTTTGAAATTATGGGAGAAAGTGTGAACATATTGATTCGTTTATGAGATCGAGAAGAAGTACTCAATTCAAGAACAAGATCGAAATAATGATGATGTAATTTTTAAGAATGTGTCGGATATTCAAATTTTTTTATAGGTTCTTAAGGGAAAAACAGGGGATCAATTTCATCGGTCAATGTTTGGGTTGCCGATGCTTGATTTCGTGATGACTGCGATGTTTTATATATTCGTGGGAAAAGTAAAACGATTGGAACTAAGAGGGAAGAAGGGGTTGTGTCCTTCCTTTTTTTCTTTTCGAATGGGAAGTACACTTGATTCTTTTTTTTAACGATATTATTTTACACCGTATTAATTTAAAAGTTTTTTAAAACGATTATCTCGAAATAAGACAATTTTCGAACATGTCAAAAACAGGTTCTAGACATTCCCGCTTTATTTAAAAACCACTTTTGAGTGGTAAATTGATTCGGACGTTGCTTCCCGACTGAAACACAAGCCGGAATGGCCACTTAGAGACTCTGCGGAAGTTCCGGAACAGCTGTAGCTGAAAACCCAAAACAAATCAATCCAAAACAAATCATTAAGCTTCCCGATTTCACTAAAATCACCTCAGAATGGTCAACCTGGTTGGAAATGACCGATTTACAGTCTAAGTTGACCACTTTACTCGAAATGAGCGATGAATTTTGCCCGGTTGTTTTGAACTTTTTTTAAATGATTTCTTTTTTTGCACGTACATATACAACAATCGTTTAAAAAAAGAATCCAGTGTATAATGTTAAAATACAGAACAAGGATGTGAGCACATCGGCTTTCTTAAATTGTCACTTAAATCAAATTACAATGGTGAATGACTTGGAAGAACAAGTTGTGTTTCTTTTGTTTTGCCCCTGTTACCAAAACGTCGCCTTTATAACGGCTTACTTTGACCTGGAAGATTACTAAAAATGCTGAGCGAAGATGATTGATAATTTCTGTTGATGGTAATGTAAATTCTATAAAATGTCAATGATTATATTATTAGATTTATAATAGCATAATTCTATTACTCGGGATAAGTGGGGGTAGGACAGGGTATAAAACGATTTGAGAACTGATATACAATGGATTATGGATTCAAGCCAGCCGGATTATATCGGCAAATTTTGAATCATGAGAAGGTTGCTTAGGTACCTTTTAAAGATTCTTCATTTGTTTCAAACAGTTTGATGGGAGTGAGATAAGTAAAAAAAAAATTGTCAAAATTGTACAAATTTTCAAAATTGTCAAAAATGTGAGAATGGTCAAAGCTGTCCAAAATTGTCAAAATGGTCAAAATTGTCAAAATCGTCAAAATTGTCAAAATTGTAAAAATTGTCAAAATTGCCAAAATTGCCAAAATTGTCAAAATTGCCAAAATTGCAAAATTGCCAAAATTGTTAAAATCGTCAAAATTGTCAAAATTGTCAAAATTGTCAAAATTGTCAAAATTGTCAAAATTTTCAAAGTTGTCAAAATTACCAAAATTGTCAAAATTCTCAAAATTCTCAAAATTGTCAAAATTGTCAAATTTGTCAAAATTGTCAAAATTGTAAAAATTGTCAAATTTATCAAAATTGTCAAAATTGTCAAAATCGTCAAAATTGTCAAAATTGTCAAATTGTCAAAATTGTCAAAATTGTCAAAGTTGTCAAAATTGCCAAAATTGTCAAAATTGTCAATATTGCTAAAATTGTCAAAATTGTCAAAATAGTCAAAATTGTCAAAATTGTCAAAATTGTCAAAATTGTCAAAATTGTCAAAATTGTCAAAATTGTCAAAATTGTCAAAATTGTCAAAATGTCAAAATTATCAAAATGGTTGAAATTGTCAAATTGGCAAAATTGTCAAAATGGTCGAAATTGTCAAATTGGTTATAATTTTCAAAATTGTCAAAATTGTCAAAATTGTCAAAATTGTCAAAATTGTCAAAATTGTCAAAATTGTCAAAATTGTCAAAATTGTCAAAATTGTCAAAATTGTCAAAATTGTCAAAATTGTCAAAATTGTCAAAATTGTCAAAATTGTCAAAATTGTCAAAATTGTCAAAATTTGTCAAAATTGTCAAAATTGTCAAAATTGTCAAAATTGTCAAAATTGTCAAAATTGTCAAAATTGTCAAAATTGTCATAATTGTCAAAATTGTCAAAATTGTCAAAATTGTCAAAATTGTCAAAATTGTCAAAATTGTCAATATTGTCAAAAATGTCAAAATTGTCAAAATTGTCTAAGTTGTCAAAATTGTCAGAATTGTCAAAATTGTTAAAACTGTCAAAATTGTCAAAATTGTCAAAATTGTCAAAATTGTCAAAATTGTCAAAATTGTCAAAATTGTCAAAATTGTCAAAATTGTCAAAATTGTCAAAATTGTCAAAATTGTCAAAATTATCGAAATTGTCAAAATTGTCAAAATTGTCAAAATTGTCAAAATTATCGAAATTGTCAAAATTTTAAAAATTGTCAAAATTGTCAAAATTGTCAAATTTGTCAAAATTGTCAAAATTTTAAAAATTGTCAAAATTGTCAAAATTTTCAAAATTGTCAAAATTATCAAAATTGTCAAAATTGTCAAAATTGTCAAAATTGTCAAAATTGTCAAAATTGTCAAAATTGTCAAAATTGTAAAACTTGCCAAAATTGTCAAAATTGTCAAAATTGTTAAAATTGTCAAAATTGTCAAAATTGTAAAAATTGTCAAAATTGTCAAAATTGTCCAAATTGTCAAAATTGTCAAAATTGTCAACATTGTCAAAATTGTCCAAATTGTCAAAATTGTAAAATTGTCAAAATTGTCAAAATTTTCAAAATTTTCAAAATTTTTAAAATTGTCAAAATTGTCAAAATTGTCAAAATTGTCAAAATTTTCAAAATTGTCAAAAATGTCAAAATTGTAAAAAATTGTCAAAATTGTCAAAATTGTCATGATTGTCAAAACTGTCAAAATTGTCAAAATTTTCAAAATGGTCAAAATTGTCAAAAATATCGAAAATGTCGAAATGGTCAAAATTGTCAAAATTATCAAAATTGTTGAAATTTTCAAAATTCTCAAAATATTGTCAAAATTGTTAAAATTGTCAGAATTGTTAAAAATTTTAAAATTGTCAAAATTGTCAAAATTGTTTAAATTGTCAAAATTGTCAAAATTGTCAAAATTTATAAATTGTCAAAACTGTCAAAATTGTCAAAATTGTCAAAATTGTCAAAATTGTCAAAACTGTCAAAATTGTCAAAATTGTCAAAATTGTCAAAATTGTCAAAATTGTCAAAATTGTCAAAATTGTCAAAATTGTCAAAATTGTCAAAATTGTCAAAATTGTCAAAATTGTCAAAATTGTCAAAATTGTCAAAATTGTCGAAATTGTCAAAATTGCCAAATTTTCAAAATTGTCAAAATTGTCAAAATTGTCGAAATTGTCAAAATTGGCAAAATTGGCAAAATTATCAAAATTGTCAAAATCTTCAAAATTGTCAAAAATTTTCAAAATTTTCAAAATTTTCAAAATTTTCAAAATTTCAAAATTTTTTCAAAATTTTTAAAATTTTTTAAATTTTCAAAATTTTTTAAATTTTCAAAATTGTCAAAATTGTCAAATTTCAAAATTTTCAAAATTTTTAAAATTTTTAAAATTTTTTAAATTTTCAAAACTTTTAAAATTTTTTAAAATTTTCAAAATTGTCAAAATTGTCAAAATTTTCAAAATTTTCAAAACTTTCAAAATTTTCAAAACTTTCAAAATTTTCAAAATTTTCAAAATTTTCAAAATTTTCAAAACCTTCAAAATTGTCAAAATTGTCAACATTGTCAAAATTGTAAAAATTGTCAAAATGGTCAAAATTGTCAAAAAACATAGCTGCCAACAAGGGCAGCTTCCGAATTTGTCCGACCAATGTTATCTGAGATCACAAACAACACCCGCAATTCGTAGCATTTGTAACAACCGGAGAGATAAGAATTAACAAATTTTTCTCACTCGGTCTTTCTCTCAATCAATCGTTCAGTTCCCTCGCGATAAGGTCGCCTAACGGTGAGCGACCGTCCCAAACTAAGCTTAACTAACTAAAAACGCGCTTGACAAGCTGATTTGCCGGCGGCCACCAAAAGTGAGTGACCTGCTCCAGCTTTGGGGAACCGAAATGGGGGACAAAAAAAATCGCCATGCTCACGCTCTCTTCCGCTATCGCGGTGACGCGACGACGACGGGTGAGTTCAGGCGATCGCAAGACGAACCTCACTCACCCAAGCAACGACGACGACGACGACGACGCGACCGGGTGGAAGGTTGGATTTCGCGGATCCCCACTTCCCGCTTCCACGCACGCATTCTGCCGTTCTCTGGGGGAGACTTGGCGGCGTGCAGCAAGCAGCTTCTAGCTAGACGTTTGGTTTGAAGGGGGGCTTGAGGAACCGGTACGCGTCGCGGCGATATGCTGCAGGCAGGTGGTTTTCTCGCCGTCGCCTCCGCCGCCGCCGCCGTCGCGCGTAGAGTATCGTCGCGCCGTACGCCTTGGCTCAAGTTCAGTTTAGTGTACTTTCGATTGTCAACGTGTTCGGATCGCTGTTCTCTTCTTGGTTTGTGCGCTAAGCTATGCTAAGCTAAGCTAAGCGGGATCTCCCCCTTTTCGGTGTAGAGTGTGTGTCGTCCCTCGAGTGTAATTAGAAGATTCTACTTCGCGTTCCAAAGTCGTGTGGGTTTGAGCTGTTTTTTCCCCGAAATCGAGCTCTCCAGCTTCACCAACTTAAAAGGGGGACTCCGCCTGGCGAAGTTTCGCGGAATATCGCGCGCAGTACAGCCCGAAGAGCTCTAAGCTACCAGTTTTTCACGATAAGAACTTGGCTGCCGCTTGAAGTCGTCGGACAAAATTCTCGATTCATTCTCGATATCGCTGCCATATTTTTGCATATGTGTAGATATATAGCGGGGGGATATTTATCCAGTGAGGACTCTAGAACGACGACTGCTGACTGTGTTTGGTTCACGGCGCGTTCGGACGACGTGACGCGACGCGCCTCTGGGTTTCAATAAAAAGAACAAGGCGGGCGCTGTGCAAACATCCGCAATTCAGTGCGTGTAGAGTTGTTCGCTGAGACGGAACGCACCTGAATGGGTGAATTTAGGCCTGTGCCCCTCTTCCAAAAGAATATCTCGCGGGGGCGTTGTGCAATGCAAATCCCTTGAAACGAAAAAAATAAATAAATCAATTGATGACGTTGATCGTCTAGTACTGTTGTTGCGTGATCTCAGAACCGAAAACAAGTGAAAAAACGACAAACAAACAAAAAGATACCATTTAGTTGATCTCTCCCGGCTACTTGGATGTGCCCCAATTCGGATGTGGGGGACTTATCGTGTTGTGCCGCCGAGTGTGTGTGGATGATTTTGTGCAGCATCTGATCGTTTAGTTGTCAAATAGGAATATTGCTCTCGCTCGTTGTCGTCAGCCCGGAGAGGCAGCGAGAAAATCGTACGGGCACGTCTCTGTTTTTGATTCGATCCATTTTCCCCAACCATTCCGTTTTTCGGGCCACCGTCCCCTAAAACGATGCAACTTGTGTGAAAACAGCTGAGTGTTTTTTTTCTTCTTCCTTTCAATCTCTTACAATTCTATCCCTGTTCTATTTATCCCTCGTGTCTAGTTTGGTGCGCTACTGGGGAACGAAAATAGATTCGTTAACCCCCCGGAACAAAAAAAAACATCGAAGGGGGATGCTCAATGCATCTTCAGTGTCGCCGAAAGCCAAAACAGCTTAAACAACAACAAAATTGAAAAAAAAAATAGGATAACCCTAGTTAGAGTGTCAGTTCCGATTGGCGTTGACTAGCCAAAGTGTTTGTGAATTTTTAGTTTCTTCGTTGAACCATCAGGATTTCTTCGTTGGATCAATACTGCCTGTCAGCCTGCCTGCCGTTAGAGAAATCGAAACAAACAAACAAAAAAGTTATAACTCGGACGTCTTCCAAAGGAGTTGTAAATACACCCTTCTGATCGTCGATATCGGATATCGAAACAACAAAACTGCACAGCGATAAGCTAGCCAAAGGTAAATGATCTTTTCTTTTTAAAATATCCTAATTTTACGAATTGTAAACTAAAATTTAAAGGCGCCTGAAATAAAATTACACTGCGAGAACAGGCTGCCGAAAAAAAAATCTGTACTTTTGACAAAAAAATTTTCGAATTCTGTGATTTGAACCTAAGATTCTGTGACTCTACTTCATGGAAGTTCATTGAGAAATCATGTCAACCTTAAAAAAATTTGGAAACTTCTTAAAGTTTTAATAGAAAAAAAAACAATTTACATTACCTTGTTTTCAAATGTTCAAAATAAGAGTCAGAAATAAAAAGTGAAAAGTGACAAAAAAAATTAAAATTTTGGAAATCTCTTCAAAATTTTAAAAATATGTGAGTTCTGTGAAAATTTGAAAAATTCTGTGATCTGTGACGAAATTTTGCTCAAAACTCTGTGATTATACAGATTTTTCTGTGATTTTGGCTACCTTGCTCCGGGGCAGGGTTTTCAATGTTCCTGTTTTTTTTTTTTTGAGACCCATCCTGATAACTTGATTAGTCTCCGTTATACTCTGATTTTGTTGAAATTAGCCAGGTTATCCCTGATTTTTGTAATTTTTACGGAAAATGTTGATCTTCAATCAACAAAATGATGTACGTCAGTTCATTAATCACACTAATCGTACTTTCACAGCCAGAACTTATGACTGAGTCCCAAAGAATAAAACGAATGTGTTATTGTCTTTGATTAGGTTTTTTATTATTTCAACATAAAAAAAGTTAAACTGGTTGGGCCTACCAGCGTTTGTATTTCCAAAGCAAGGAATATTTAAATAAGGCATTGTCAAATAGCAGAAATGTCAAATAAAAACACGTTTTGGAACGAAAATGAATTCCAATTTCATTTTGATTGTTGTTTTTTTTTCTTATTTTATTAATGAATGCAATGTCATCTTGAAGCTAAAACGTGCAAAAATGAAGAAAAATTCAGCTTTAAAAGGTCTAGCCTGTAGTTATTGAGTGTTGAACTGTTTGGCATGATTTTTATCCAACCGGTTTACCATGTTCAATTCTTATGTAGAACAATTAACATCAATTTATGATTGTTTACTCGATTTACTAAAATGCAAATCAATGATTGTGGTATTTAATGAAATTTTGTGTTTTGATTACTGGATTATATTAATGAAGATCTTAAAATGTAATGACTTGAACATTTTCATGGAAAATTTTGAACTAATTTTATAGTTTTGCAAATTTGAGTAGGGAAAATCCTACATTTTTTCGAACTTCGATGGCCGATTTTATAGAAAAATTACTCAAAAATCCAACTTTTTTTACCGATCTTGAAGAGCAGGAATCCTTCTAGAATAACATGTTTTAAAAGTGGAAAATTTCCAGCAAATTCTTCGAATTATCAACGAAAAAGGCAAATTTTCTAGTAAATTAACAGATTTTTCGTGATTGTGACGACACATTTAGTACCAATACTAAAGCAGGGCTGCCTTTACAATACCTTTTTTGAACATTGCTTGTTTCCAAAGAAAGTGTTTTCATCGATTTATCAAACCGTACGCAGAACTGAAACGTCCTTGTACGTGAGACACGAAAAACCAACACGCATCTCAGCAACCTGGAAATTGAGTCCTTGACATTTGCCCCAAGCGAACTCTTTCTTCCTTTCCCTTACGGCTACAAGTGAAACCCAAAATTCGCCTCTTTAATGGTCGCTTCTGCCGAATTCCTGGATTTAATCAACACAAATCTTGACACTAAATTATCAAATTTCAATATCCAACTTTGAACCTTCTTCATATCAAATTCCTGAACTCTCTCGACAACAACCAATTATTTTTTCCCTCTTCAAAAGCACTGAAGCAGTTTTCTTCGAGCGACTAACATCTGCATGCAACTTTTCCGGACACTCCTCACAGCATTTTCGCTGAGAACCACAATAAAATTTCATCACGTCGCTTAAGCAGCTACCCGTTAAGCAACTTATTTCACGGAGAATTCACAAAACATTCAGTACACACTTTTTAACTTCAGTCCACCCATCACATTTCTACACTTTTTAACAATTCCAAGTATTTTGTACGTTGAAAAAATTATGTTTTGAAAAAAAATTGCGGACGGAAAGAAAAACACCTGCGATTGAAAGAAAAACATCGCCTACCTTTTTAAAAATAAATGCTGTACGTCAGTTCCACCCCGAAAGCGTGTGGCGGCTCCTAAAAAAACTATTAAATACAATTGGCATTGGTTTGGAAACTATCTTACGGATTCTTAACTTTTTTAGATTCATACTAGGGTTGCCAGATTTTTTAGCACGTAATCCTGGCATTTTTATATAAAAACCTGACAAAATCCAGGCGTTTGATTTCAAAATTGACGACTAAAAATCCGGGCAATACCTGGGCAAATTTGGTCAAAGCCCAGGAATACTTTAAAAAAATCGAGAAGAGAAATGAAAAAGTTTTTTTTCATCAAAACTCATCGACCGATTTTGAATGGTATTTTAGGCTTCCAAAAAAACCTATCATGATTATTCTACTTAGCTTGCCAGATTGTCCGAATTATCCTGATTTGCTAGGATATTTGACGCATAATCCGGGAAAAGTCCGGTCCGACCCGCTTGGCCGAATTTCTTTAAAAAAAAGGTCGGATTTTTACCGGATTTATTCACTTCAATTTTTTTCAAAATCAGGCATATTTTTTTTTACGTCCAAAAACGAAATTTTTTGAGCAAGTTTTATCGGAATAATCAAAAACGGACTTTTGGAATAAAAAAATTTGGTTAGGAATCTGCTGAAGCGTTTTGATGCAAAAACTTATTACAAGCAAAATTGCCGATAAAAATTCTATATTTTTATGAAAAAAAGTTCTGACATTCTGTGATTTTACTCAGAAATTCTGTGACTGTTTTCGGTGATGAAAAATGCATTGATTAAATAAAAAAAAGTCATGAGAAATTGTGTCTCTTTTACATTTAACTTCAAAAATATTGAAAAACAATAACAATCTTATCATGACTTAGAAGGTTACAAAGTTAGAAAACCTAATTTAATGTTGACATAAAAGATTAGAATTTTAGAAATACGTACCGTTAAAAATCTAAAAATCTGTGAATATTTTCAAAATGCTGTGTTCTGTGACACAGATTTGGAATCTGTGATAAAAAATTTTCTCGAAATTCTGTGAAATAACGGATTTTTCTGTGATTTCAGCAACCTTGTCTTCAAATACTTTTCTTCGTGATTTTCGTTAAATAATTCCATGATTTGACAAATTTTGCCAAAATATTGCCTGGATTTGGGGTTGAAAATTTTGAATTCAAAAGCCCGGATTTTGCTAGATTTTAAGATGAAATAGCCAGGATTTGCCTGGCCCGGAGACGACATAATTTGGCATTCTAAATCTGAAATTAAAAAATTAAATTAAACGATGAGATCGCATAAGACCTTCTTATGCTTCTCTACTTATCACCCTAGGGGTTTAGAAGGCGGACTTCTAGTTGCCTTTGGTTGCCGAAAAAAAATCTGTGTTTTTGCGAAAAAAAATTCTGTCTTTCTGTGATTTTACCCAGAAATTCTGTGACGAGAAAAGCATTTATTTCATTAAAAAAAAGTCATGAGAAATGATGCCTTTTTTTATTTTACTTGAGGTAAATTAATACAAAACATACAATCTTATCAAGACTATCCAATAAAAATTTAGCATTCCTTTGTAATTCTTGTAGTTAAGTTGACATAAACGATTAGAATTTCCGAAATACGTACCGAAAAAAAATCTAAAAAACTGTGGATATTTTCAAAATTCTTTGTTCTGCGACAGAAATCCTGGTGATAAAATTTTCTCAAAATTCTGTGAAATTTTTCTATGGTTTCGGTAACCTTGATTTCAAGTGTTTTTCTTCGTGATTTTGGTTAAATAATTCCTATGATTTGACCAAAATTGCCTGAATATTGACTGAATTTTGGGTTAAAATTTTCGTAATCAAATGCTCGGATTTCGCCAGGATTTGCCTGGCACGGAGACGTTTTAATTGGGCATTCTAAATCTGAAATTAAAAAATTAAATTAAACGATGAGATCGCATAAGACCTTTTTATGTTTCTCTACTTATCACCCTTAGAGTTTAGAAGGCGGACTTCAAGTTGCCTTTGCTCCAAAGTTGCTGAAAAAATTCTCTGTTTTTGTGGAAAAAAAATCTGGTTGTGACGAAAAAAGCATTTATTTTATTAAATAAGTCATGGTAAACGGATAAATGATAAAATACCTCTAGAATTATAACGAATTTTTTGTTGATTCTAATCGAAGAAAACACAACAATAATAAACACAATATATTGAAATAAACGAAATCAATTAAATAATTTATTGATTTTTTTTCTATTTTTGAGAGATTATTCAAAGGAAAAATATTCAAAAGGGGTCAAGAGCCCCTAATGAATGATAGATAGGGGAAAACTGTACAAGACGCACCAGTTAAGCATAATCGCTATTTACAGCGATACCAATCATCTAAGAACCAAATTGAAAAAATTACGACGATTCAGGGATCAGGTTTACGTATTATCAATAAGAAAAAATACGATAAAAACACGATTTTGATGATTTTTTTGTAAAAAACTTAAACAACCAGAAAACAAACCGCAGGGTAGAACGCCAAAACTAGTGGACAGAACGCACCATACCGAAAGGGTGGTAAGAAATGAAACATTGATTATAAGTAATGTAATGATTGAAACAAAAAATGTTTAATTACATGTTCATCGTATTTTTTAAACTAACCATAATTTGGAAAAAAAAAATCATTTGTTATGCTAAACTTATCGAAAATTTCGCATTTCAAAATACACTTTTTTATAGCCTTATAGGTAAAACGCCTTCAGGTAGGCAAGGAAATTCAATTTTTTGACTGATATCGCGGCAAACATGGCGGCAGATAATTTTTTCGAGTCGAATATTGGTGCACCTTTTTAACTCGAACAAGGATGAAATTTGTTATAATTATGCATTGATGTCGTAATTTAGGAGTCAGCAAATAAAAAGAATGGCATTTTGTTTTCATATTTGTGTTTTCTCAAAAGTTAACAGCATTCAAAATTTTGGCCATCTTACCTCGCTGGTGCGTCTTGTACAGTTCTCCCCTAACTATACGATTCGGTAATAAAGGCAAATACTTTACTTTTCCATGTTTGCCTGACTTATCCTGATTTTTATTTTCAAGAATTGCTGAATTTGGCAAAATATTTGTTGGCAACCCTGCTACGAGAACTCTGATCGATTTATCGTTAAAAATTTTTTTTGAAAAGTTTATGTTAGATTCAAAAGTGATTCGTGGTTTTAAGTCTTTTTCCACTGAAAAAGGTGCAGTTGATGAGAATGTGTGAATCACTGCTTCAATGTTACTGTTATTCTCTGATTCATGATTGACTATACTGTTTTTTACCGGAAATTTAAATTTCAATTCAGCATTCAAGTCAGTTTCGAATCATAATTCATCATAGAGTAAGAATTCTGAAATTGGTTCCTGAACTGCTAATTTCTATTCTAGGATAATGATTTCATATTGTAAAACCAGATACAGTGACAGTGAGTTTTATTTCCAGGATTAGAGCCTCAGAACTCCCTAATTCAGCTTAAAAATCCAGTCAGGGCCTTTCCGATTCGGGCGAAACGTCCGAACACTTTGTGTTGCTAATATCGATCTATTTTTTACTAGTTTTTACTAGATTTAAAAAAATAGCTCAATTTTGAAAAAAAATCACAAAAATTTCAATTTTTTACTAACACTGAGCTCTTTTTTTGTTTTTGTTATAATATTTGTTATTTTTGTAAAGTCTGTATTTTTTGTCATTTGAAATCATGTTTTAGTTTATATTTCCCATTTTATTATATTTTTTTCTTATTTAATCATTTTTGAGTACTTTATCCAATTTTTAAATTTTTTATTTTGATCCTGTAAATATTACAACAAATTGTTTGGTGTTGGCAGGAATGTCAGTAACTAAACCGCTTCAAAATCGAGAAGGTTCTAGTCTGGTCTATTTTTCAGAAGATCGCCTTTTTCTTAAAATTGATAATCAACAAAATGATGAGAAAAATATGCACTAATGCGTTTTAATGTAACTAAAATTATTTGGCTATTCAACATAACTAAAACTAATATGGGCAGTTTAAAAATCATAATTTTATGACATTTTTGTCTTGTGTGGCCTTTTTCTTGAGCGATTTGAACAAAAATTCAAACAAATTGACTTGTCATCGTAAAAATAGGAGGTCTGTTAGATCATCTATCAAATCCTAAACATAAGTAAAGAGAATATTACTTGCTTTTGACCAAAAGAAACGACGATGATAATTTTTATTGAATGCTCGTTATTAAAGGTATAGATCCAAAAACGATGAGCAAGAAGAATCAAGCTTCAATCTAAAGCACTTGTCAAAAGTATCAAATGGCTAACATCGGAGAAATTAAAAATATGGTGGGATCATTACCACTTCCTTTCAAGCAAAGATATAGTTGTACGATGAATATGCTCAGTAGATTGTTTATTTCTGGCAAATTCTGTTTTTGAATATTGACAGAAATAAAAAAAATTGAATAATGAAGACTAGGAGAAAATTTTAAATTTTTTCATTGACATGACTCAGATATAAAGTTTTCAATGAAAAAATTGAGTTTTTTTACAAAACAAATATCTGACACTCTGTAATTTGTCACAAAAAGTTTGTGACGATAATCTGTGATGCTATTTTTAAAGAAATTTCATAGAAAAATATTGCTAAAGGTCGAAAAATTGAGTCATTTTACTTGAAACTTTGCAGTCCTCTTAAGTCTTAAGTCTTTTTATGAATCAGCTTTTGTAAGCCTATCCCAGTGATATCTTATTTTGATTAAGAAAATCCATGTTATCTATGAAAATTTTCTAGAATCAAAAATGTAAACTGTAACTTTGACAAAGTTGACTTAAACATCTGTGAAATAATGAATTTTTATTTGATTTTGACAACTTTGATCAACATGCAACAATGCAATGATCTTCACGGTTTGAAAAACAAAAAAAAATCGAAAATGCGCACAGATATAGGATTTTAAATCTATCAGTTTCAATATAAGTTTCAAAGTTCAACACTGAGAAAACAGTGATTGTCTTAAAATATTTTATTAAGATAGGTTTTCGTGTGGTTTTGCTCCATAAGAATTTTGAATTGAAATGATGGCGAATAGAAGCATCACATCTATTTCCAATATTAATCCTGAAAATATGAGATCAGTTCAAATATGTTTGTTTTCATCATTAGATCCCAAAAGTAAGAACAACAAATTTATATTAAAGATTAAAAAATGTAGTATGTAAAACTACAAATTATGTAAACATTTGACATTTGAAAAAATCGGTTTATATTTTTTTTTTGTTTTTTGTTTTAATCTAATATATCATTCGGAGTTCATAATTCTTACTTTTGGGATCTAATGATGAAAACAAACATATTTGAAGTGATCTCATTTTTTCAGGATTAATATTAGAAATAGATGTTAGATTTTCAAATTAAATATTCAAACTAGTTTAAGTTTTAAGATTCAGATTTTGGAAAACCATTTCTGGGGAACATTTTTTATTAACATTTTAGAGTAAGGGTTATTTAAAAATCAGCTCTAGAATTATTGAGCATACTGTGAATTAATACTGCACTATTAAATAAGAATTAAGATTCGAAATGTAAGAAATTGTCATTGATGTTCGAAATTTTAAAAATTAAGTTCTCGACATAAAGATATTGCTAGGTTTTCACATTCCTAGAATAAAATTTCTTCCAAATTACAATTAAATTATCATTGCATTGAAGTCAGATTGAGCAATTGCAATAACTTTCATGATTCAGACTTCTTAAAAGGGACGTCATATGCGAATATTAAGATTCAAAACATTAGAAAATATTCAGAAAAATATTTTATATTTTTCTATTGTTGAAGCTTAGAAGTTTTGAAGTTATAAAAATTAATCTAACTGACTTGGATTGTTTTATTTCGTTTTAAAATGAAGTATAAAAGCATCCCATTTCTCTTCTCGTCAATTTCTGATTTCATGTATTTCTAGGCCAAAAATTATGCCATCTGATGTACAATTTTAAGAACGATAATATTAGGACACATACAGATACTTAGCATTTCATCCAGTGTCAGAAATTTTCCGGAACATAAGGAATCCATAAATTGGTTTTCCCGATCTTTGATCCGAATTTCCGTTCAGTTTTTTCAGTCCTTCTAGCTTGGCTTCCATGCGGAGATTCTCCTTCTTTTTTTTTCAATCACCTGATTTCTTCACTAATCATGCCAAAAAAGTACAAATTTTCACTAAACACCATTCTTAAGTATCATTCTAGAATTGATTTTTTTGTAAAATCGGAGCAAAATTAATTTTCGAAACTCTACACGATATTTTCCACAGCAGACAAAAACAAAATCGAGACAACGAAAAAAAACAAGACTGAAAAACACGTCCGGTCCCGAGCAAGGCTTGCTGCGACTATTCTTTAGGATAGTGATTTAGCATTTAAATGAAACTTTCGATTTTCCGAATTTTTTGATTGGTGATTTTTGAAATTTTTAAGTCGATTTTTGAGATAAAAAATTGTTATGGCAGTTGAATTTTCTAAATAGTCTATTTGAACTACATTTCCTGCTTAAAAATGAATGTGGAACATGCAAATGATTCATGCTTCAACAGTTACTCCTAAGACTCCAAACTAAACAATATTGTATTAAATTGCCCCCATAATCTATTCGAAATTCTTGCAAAATCCCCTTGATTTACGTCAATCGATTGATGATGATCTTTAACGATCCGACTCAAGGAGGTGACTCAATGTCTGCGCTCGATTTGCTTGTTCTTCAGTCCATGGGGTGTTTTTTTTGTGTGCTGGTATTATCTTTCTTTCTCCTCTTGTCTTCAAAAACTCGCAATCCCGATGATGCCGTTTTGTCAAGTCAAATTATGTGTTAACAGTTTATCACCGCTGGTTTATGATTTTAATTTAATGATTAATGGCATTTCGGTGAATTATACATTCTAATAGGAAGAATTTCAAATGAAAGTAATGAAAATTATAGACGGATAGATTAGATTAGGAAGCATGAAAGGTGTTGAAAATGAGCCAAGAGCGTGATTTGAGAAAACTTCTTGCCGCACAAGACCATTTGTCCCACATCGTATTATTGTCTAGAAAATTAAAATCAAGTCAAATTATGTAACAGCTACCTTCCTACTAAAAGTCTCTCCAAAATAAGATTACACAAACTGCCAATCGTCGTCGAGACGAGAGAAGATAAAACAAATGTTTGAGATTTTTATTCCACCGGATTCTCAGTTCGTTTTTTTTTGGGTTTTGCCACTTGTTCTAACACGAGCTGGGATTAGGTTGAATTTTTCAATCGTTTGATTGACCAAAAGAACGACCTTTGGACGACTTACGTACGCCAATTGAGAAATTGGTCCGAGTGTCGTAAAATGTACATTGAATTAACACGGAATTGTGGATTCGCAGGATTTGCGTACAGTAGGGTGGCAATGGATGTATGGGAAAAAATCATGAACGAATTTTGAAGCCGAAAGAAAAAAAAACTGACTTGTGCAAAACTTCAGCTCAATCGGACTTGATTTGGGGGAGGGGGGGAGTCTCAACGCACTCACAAGTTCAGGTTTTTTGACCCTCAAAAATCACCCAAAAGGGACTCTTTTAAGGGAAAGAAAAAAATTCGAAATTTTAATGTTGATGCCAACTGACTTAAGAATGCGTAAACCGTCAAAATCGGGTGTTATCTCGAACAAAATTTTTTTGTAAAAAATCGCCTTTACAATTAGAAAAATTACCTAAGAAAGGACCCAAGAGAAAACGGAAAAAAATCGAAATTTAATTATGTACTGAAATGACTGAAAATAATTTTTTTAGTTGTTAGAAGTTTCTTGTTTAACATTTTCTCCTAAAAATTGAATTCAATAATTCTATTAGAACTTCGTATTGAAAAAAATAGGAAAAACAAATCAGAACCAGATTTTCAATTTTTTTTATTGGTCTGGAAATATATCTCCGGACTTCAGCAATTGCTTGTAGAAACTGTCAGTACTTGAGTTTTTTTTAAAGGGTCAATTCTACTGAATCAAAGCAATTGAAAGATTCCCGTGACGTGATACCGTTGTTGAATTAAAGGAAATCTTTTGATTGCTTCGATTCAGTAGAATTATTCAACCTAGTAGGCTAACAACACATATCAGGGTCAATTCCAGTTTGAATCTTCACTATCAAGTTTTTGTCCAGATAAATCGAAGGAAATAAATTAAAATTAATAAAAATACACTAAGAAAACAAAAATAAAAATTACTTAACATGTATTGATTATCATTCTGTATATTTAAACTAAAATCATATAAAACAAAAACTATTTCTTAGAAAATATGTTTAACTTTAAAGCTAATTTTTTTGTCGAAAATTGATGAATATTCAATGTAGTATTCTAAAACACCAGAGTTTCCTCTATTGATTCAACCGTTCTAAATTTGTTTACTAATTTTTATGTATCACCATTGCTTGCGGTATGAGAAGGTTGTATGATTTCCAATTTTTTCAAATTTTCTCTACCAGCACTGTGGTATCCACTCGATCGTAGTAATCGAGTGTATATACAGCTGAAGAATGTCAATTAAAATCATTGACGTAATAAGAGAAGACTCGTATATTTACAGGTCTCAAGAGAGATATTTTCCGAGTAGAATCTTACTATTATTGAGGATACTATATTGGCGACGAGGAGCAAATAAACACGCACATAAGAACAAACTACTGTAAGTATAAAGTAAAAAAAGCGTGCTGGTGGAAAATTTTCAATAGCATTGAAAAAAAGCTGCTACGACGATCGATCAATGGAAGAAAGATTAAAACTATTATTGGATTGATTATTTCCTGTTTGTAAAAGTTCTGCACCGTATAATCGTTTTTTTTTTTCAATTAATGACTAGTTTCATATAAGCGAGTTTGAATCATGGCCGGTTTGTTCATAACATTATACTTAAAAGATAATAATGACTTATTTCAAATATTTTTATAATTTCTTGAAGTTGATAGACGGATTCGCCATCAGTAAAACGTGATCAAGGGGTCCGCCAATATTGAATGTGATCAGCCGGATTGACCAATGGATAATCGTTGAGACGATCAAACAGGTTCGCCATAATAAAAAAAAATGAGAGAAGGCGGGTTCGCCATAATAAAAAAATAAGATGAGGCGGGTTCGCCATTAGTAAAAACTGAGATGAGGCGGGTTCGCCATAATAAAAAAAAGTGAGAGAAGGCGGGTTCGCCATAATTGAAAAAACGAGATGAGGCGGGTTCGCCACAATAAAACAAAATGAGATGAGGCGGGTTCGCCATATTAAGGAAATGAGAGAAGGCGGGTTCGCCATGATAAAAAATAAAATGAGGCGGGTTCGCCATAAGTAAAAAAAATGAGATGAGGCGGGTTCGCCATAATAAAAAAATAAGAGAAAGCGAGTTCGCTATTTGCGAGAAAAATGAGATAAGGCGGATTCACTATTGATAAACCAAACGATCGGTTTTGGCTTTAATAAAAATGTGATTAAGCGGCTTCAAGAAAAGAAAAAAGCGTAGAAAATGGTATAAAATGAAGAAATATGTCTGTTTTCAAAGACAGCCAGGAGTTGTCGCCTTGATAAACAGTGATATGTAAGTTTATTTCGAACATCGGAGTTCTGGAGGCTTTGCGTATCGTTCGTGTAGTTCTTGTGGAAATTTGTGGAAATTAAGGGGGAACTTGGGAGTAACGCCTGGAAGAATGACTATTCAATATATCAAAGTATTTCTCAACAACCTAAATATTTATGGGTGATGAAGAAAAACCATCGTTGAAGTAAAGGAGGAATGTGGTATCCACTCGATCGTAGTAATCGAGTGTATATACAGCTGAAGAATGTCAATTAAAATCATTGACGTAATAAGAGAAGACTCGTATATTTACAGGTCTCAAGAGAGATATTTTCCGAGTACAATCTTACTATTATTGAGGATACTATAAGCACGTTTAATAAACATTCGCTACCATCATCTATTCTATTCCAACCTTCCCGACTGTCGAATACTTTTCAGAGTTAGAGACAACCCGTTTGAATTCAGCTACAAAATCCTCTCGCTAGCAAACACATTTTTGTTGTTGTTTTCTGTTATCTAGTCTAAAAGTGACGAGAACATTCACACGCACACATTCAAAAGGTGGGAAATTCCAAGAGATATTCATCAATGGTGCCGGCCAGGCCATTGCCAAAATTTAAAAAGAGGTTAGTTCTTCTTCAAAATTCACTTATTTGGGTCGTACTTAAACAGTTTGTCAATTTTTATAAGATGCCCAAAGTTTAAGATAGAAAGTTTCTACAAAATACTCTCATATTCTTGCAATTCGAAGGATAATGAAATACCTAAAAGGGCTCAACACTTTCCAGTACAGAATCTAGCAAGAGAATTGATTCATATGGAAAAGCATTTTCAGGGTATCATTAAGACAAGAAGATAAAAAAAATGAAATCTTTCACGAATGCCGTTTGGTCCCAAGAATGCCCCTGCAGCGTTCCAAGATTGATGGAAACTAGACTGCTCGAAATTTGTATGGGAAATTTATTACCAGTGAAAATGTTCTGCGCTGCAGGCTATAATTGATCCTAGGCCTAGCACAAGATCTCACACCAAGCTTAAGCCAGAGCGGATCACGGGAAGGGGTCAGCGAGCCTGAAGTTTGTATGGAATTTTTAGACATTTTGTTCGGGAAAAACATGAACAACCAGTTTTTCATCAAAAACTTTGGTCCCTAACGGCCGATTTCTTTAGAATATGGTTTTTCTCAAACCCTAAACTATGGCAAATATTTCCCTCTCAAGACTGCATTTCGATGAGAGTTAACATAAAAAAGTTATTATTCTTTCCAAATGACATAAAAAGCATGAAACGTCGAGATCAAAGTTATCTAAAAAAAATTGGCGAAAATAGACTTTTGTGAAACTGAGCCGTTTTTTTTTCGGAAAACCACCCGTTTTTCGAGACTTTCAGAAAGTTGATTTTTGGCCACAAATTGGTTTTCCCATTCGGGTTTACTAGTCCTTCCAGCCAGCTTGGCTTCGATGTGGAAGTTCTGCTTCGAATTTCACAATCACCTGATTTCTTCACTATCCATGCCAAAAAAGTACACATTTTCACTAAACATAATTCTTAAATACCATTCTTGAATTGGAGCAGAGAAAAATGAATTTTCGAAACTCTACGATATTTTCCACAGCCAAAAACAAAATCGACACAATGAAAAACATCGAAACTGAATAAACACGTCCGGTTCCGAGCAAAACTTGCTATGATTAACCTTTTGGAAACTGATTTCGCCTCAAAACTAAAGTTTCGATTTTCCAAATTATCTTTGGTGATTTTTCAAATTGTAAAGCCGATTTTGATAAAAAAAATTTTTTTGAGAAAACAGCAAAATGTGACGTTTTATACATTTTTAAGTAATTTGGCACCAAAATCAAAATTTAGATTTTTTTGCTTTCCTTTGGACCCCCCTTTGGCGATTTTTGAGGGTCAAAAAACCGAAATTTTGGGCGCTTTGAGGCACCCCTAAATCAAGTCTGATTGAGCTGAAATTTCCACACAGGTCAGTTTTTCGGCCAATCTTCAAAATATATTTGGTCGGTTTGCGAAATTCGACATGACCCCTTTGGATGCCACCCTAATGTACAGAGTTTAGAACATATTTGAACATCCCGAAGAATATTTTGGTTATTTTCTGTATCCTCTAATCTAAATTTAGTATTATTAAAACCTTAGGTTTTGAGTTGTATTAATTTAATCCTAAAATAAGGGTAGTAATGAACTTTTTTTGCTGTTGAAATTTTCAAGATTTTCATGAGCGTTCTTCTAAACTTGCGCGTTGCATTATTCCATTCCGTTCAAGGTTTTTTTCCTCTCTTGTTGTTTTTTTTCCCAATCTCGCTTTCGATTTCGTGATTCCCATCATCAAGTGATTTTTGTCTTTTGAATGACCCGGCTTAGCCTCACCTTGGTCACCCAATCAGTCAATTTTAGCAATCGACCATTTTATGATTCCACTTTGGCCAGCAGCTATTCTTCGTCTCGTTCATTCACTGCTCTCGCTCGACGACATCGAAGGCGGCGGTGGACAGACAGTGAATTGAAAATGGAGAAATAACAAACAGAGAAAAAAACCGGAGAAAAAAAACTGGGTCCCAGCAACGATGACTGATGACATAATGTGTGGCTGTGCTAATCAAATAGTCACACACAATGCGAAACGCAACACCAAACGCCTAAACGGCTCATCCGTTGTTAGTTGTTACCTGAACATCCCTAGCCAGATAAAAAAAAACCAAAATTGGGAAAGTCTCTGAACGCGCGGATTCCGCGCGATTGACCGATTTCAAATTGTTCTGAATGTCGATAAGAGCGTCGAACTTGTTCAGGATTTGTTTACCTTTTCGATTAGCTTTTTTTTTGGATCGATAACAGTCTCGAAAAGTGGGTGACTCAATAGCAATCACCGAGGTTTGCTATTTGATCGAATGATTCATTCACAAACGGAGTTCGGTGACTTCAGAACTCTGCAACTGGATTTAAATTGCAATTTTTTTCGATTCTGAGACAGTTTAGATGAAACTTTTTTTTAATCAAAGTACCGACATCGGTTTCCAGATTAACCTTTCAAAAATTTTCCCAAATAAGATTTTTAAATTTCATTTCTATATTCAAAATGATGCGAGAACTATTTAAAACTGGTGATTCATACTTGAACAATTATTCCCTCAAAATGCTGAAAATTCCCGGCTTAAGCCTTGTCAGTGGCTTAACTCATATCCACACAGTAAGTGAAGACAAAATTCCTGTGACATAACCAGTTTTCTAGATTAACGTGAGCCGCAGTTTCGGCTCGAGGCGGGCAACAGTCCTACTTTCGATAAGATAAGTGGGAATTTTCGCACAAAAATTAATTGATATGAGTTTTTTTCGTCTTCTTCTTAGACAGTGTTTAATCGATTTTGTCAACAAATCCTTTCAAAACACCAAATCACCTTCCCTGATCCATGTGTCAAACCGATGAAAAGTCCAACGATTTTCAGCTTAATGGAGTGAGCTAATGGAGTGATATTTCCTGCCCGGACAGTCCGGAAATGACCATTGAAATTGGGTGTGGACAGGACAAATTGCAGCCATTTGGAATCGCGGTGGGCCTGATGTGGATAAATGAGTTACAATGGCCCGCTTTTTTGTCTAATTTGTTTTCATTTTAAGAATGCTATGTTGTATTTTTTCAAATTCCCAAAAAAGCAAAAAAAAAAACAAAAATCTTAAAAAAACAAATTTTTAAATTGAGATCACCCAGTCGCGAATCAATCATTTTCAAACTGGATTAAAATTGATGCCAAAAACTGCCAACGGCCAGCACGATACCCGATGCCAATTTGTGGAGGAAGGCACCAGGCCGAAGGTAGGATAGTTTAGTCTATATCCGATGGCAATAGCCACGCTACCCTCAGGTGAATTTTACACCCACAAAAACGCTTGTCGACCAGGCTAAGAGCAAATAGAATCGAGACAGTGCCGTTCGATTTTATTGGTAAATCAAGAACGAATCATACTTTAAGGTATTTTTAAAATTTTTAGGTTTTTTTCCCCATAAAATTAGATGGAATCTTTTAACAGCCCACTTAGTAATTGATAAAAGAACAATTTTCAAGATATGCTAAGGTGCCTTCCTAAAATTCTTGTAAAAGGTCTTTTTAGGGGACTTCCTAAAAAATCTCATAAGAAAAATTGTAAAAGGTTTTTTGAGAGTTCTGCTAGAAGATTTAAGAAGGTTTCTTGTAGAAGTCTAACTTGTGAAAGATCTTATCAGGGCTCCTGTGAGGAGTTTTCAAAGACGTCTTCAGAAATGTCTTCAATGAATTCACCAAAGATATTAGAAAAAGGTCTACATAGTACTCTTAAGAAAGTTCTTCCAAGAGGTTTTCAAAGAGACCTCCAAAAAGTTTTGACAGTGGCCTTGATCAAGGTTTGTAGCATTATAATTAAGTCTTTGTTGCAATTTTGTTTTAACCGTGTTTACCGTTTGAGTAACAGTATACCAAAGAATGAGTGTTTAGAAATATGAGTGTATCTGTCAAACGCACGCGTGGGACGAAAAAATATATACAAGAATCAACAAAACAAAACAATATCGATTCACGATGACGTAATTCCCTTTTGTGGTGACAGTTCGCACGTCCTGTTAACAAAATTTTACGAGCGAGAAATGGGGAGCGGCGAAATTTTTCGCGTAGCTGCACTGTAAGCGTCAGATAACACTTCCATCGAGGTTGTAGTGATTTGTCGCGGGTAATTGTAGTTTTTAAATATCGCAGTGAGGGAAAATGATGGGTGATGGTTTTCCCCAAATAATGTATTCTTCAAAGCCGACGACAGCGCCACAAGCCACCAGTATGCAGCCACGAAGCTTCAACACCTGACAACCATGGGGCCATTCACGGTAACCCGCGCTGCTTGGTAACCACCCGATCGGTAGCGACGCCCGACGAGTTGACGAAGGCGAAGCGATCGTGTCCGCCATAATGGGAGAGCAACGAGGACGGGAAAAGGCGACTACCTGGTGCTGGCTCACTTCCAATAGTACCACAAAACTGCGAAGTACAAAGTGCACAACACATCCAGCACATAAAGCCAGCTAAGTGTTAAAAGCCAGACACCAGGTAAGCCATCAGACGCCTAACCGCCATTTTGTTCCCGCTGAAAGACGGAACACTAACGCCGGATAATTATGCAGGACCCCTAAGTCTTTGGCCAAAAACCAACCATTTGGCGGGACGAAAGCCAACCTGGTCCCTGAACCCTGGTCCTGAATCGGTCTTGGTCTTTAGTTCCGGTCGTCACGGATAGCAGTTATCTTCCGGACGGTCCCACGTTGGGCGCCAACTATGTAAGTTTAAAACCTACCACCCCACCGGCGTTACAGGGACTCCCTTTATTAGGCCTCAGGGCGGCTCGCTTACCAAAGGAAATCGCAGGAAGTTCGAACTCTGAGATCAGGAACACCCCAATTATGCACTTTCAAATTTTATTTAACAATATGCCACTACCACTCTATTTCGGTAATCTGCACAACTAACAAAATACCTTTTAGGGCCAAGCCCTGGTTGTCGTTGTTGAAACTGGCGGATCTACGGCGATGGGGACGTTACTGCCGACCAACTACTCTGTCGGTCCAATTCCGGCCGGAAATCGGGATTTTCCTTCCGTGAATCTCCACGGCGAGGACGAATGAGCGGGTTGGAGAGCTGGTTGGTCGATCCGAAGGGTTCGTAGTGCGGAATCGACAACCACCTTCAACGTGTGACCGTCCGGAAGATAACTGCTATCCGTGACGACCGGAACTAAAGACCAAGACCGATTCAGTACCAGGGTTCAGGGACCAGGTTGACTTTCGTCCCGCCAAATGGTTGGTTTTTGGCCAAAGACTTAGGGGTCCTGCATAATAATCCGGCGTTAGTGTTCCGTCTTTCAGCGGGAACAAAATGGCGGTTAGGCGTCTGATGGCTTACCTGGTGTCTGGCTTTTAACACTTAGCTGGCTTTATGTGCTGGATGTGTTGTGCACTTTGTACTTCGCAGTTTTGTGGTACTATTGGAAGTGAGCCAGCACCAGGTAGTCGTCTTTTCCCGTCCTTGAACCGTGAGTATAGGTCGTTGCTCTCCCATTATGGGGGACACGATCGCTTCGCCTTCGTCAACTCGTCGGGCGTCGCTACCGATCGGGTGGTTACCAAGCAGCGCGGGTTACCGTGAATGGCCCCCTGGTTGTCAGGTGTTGAAGCTTCGTGGCTGCATACTGGTGGCTTGTGGCGCTGTCGTCGGCTTTGAAGAATACATTATTTGGGGAAAACCATCACCCATCATTTTCCCTCACTGCGATATTTAAAAACTACAATTACCCGCGACAAATCACTACAACCTCGATGGAAGTGTTATCTGACGCTTACAGCACGGTCAAGAAATTTAACTCAAAACTCAGTTTAAGGGTAGCAAAAAAAAACCATTACCATTACCATTACCAAGTACCATTTTGGGAACTGAATTTAGCGCATTTTTTGGTTTCCTGACGAAAATCTCCCCGGGAATGTACAGAAAGTAGACAATTCTTTAAAAAATTCGGAAAGAAGATTTTTTTATTGAAATGTTTCAACATGTTTTAAAACCCTTTTTTTAACATATTTCTTCTGGACCAACCAACTTTGCATTGAATAAATCTGGGGCAGCGCTTCTACTTGAATTTCTTCTAATATGTCTGTGTTCAGCTGGATGGCAAAAAAAAAAGTTTGATTTTTCATTATTTGATACTAAAATAATCTAATTTCAAAACAACAAAATTCCTTTTTTTTCTATCCCAAAATTGACTTGAGAACTATTGCTGAAAACGTGTTAGTGAAAATTAATGAAAGATCCAAATGTTTGCTTCGTTTCTCCAGCGTGTAGAATTGAAAAATAAGGCATCGAAACAGGAACTGCGAAGTGTCAAATTGGGTCGATTCACGATGACGTAGCTTCCTTTCGTGGTGACAGTTTGCGCGCCCTGTTTACAAAATTTTACGAACGAGAAATGGGATGCGGCGAAATTTTTCGTGTAGCTGCACGGTAAAAAAATTTAACCGAAATCTCAGTTTGAGGATAGTAAAAAACTATCCCAAAATTGAGCTGAGAACTATTGCTAAAACCGTGTGAATGTAAATTAAACGAGAACCCAAATGTTTGCTTTCCTTCCTCAGCGTGTAGAATTGGAAAATAAGGAATCAAAACAGAAATTACGGAATGTCGAAAATAGTGAGGTCAGCCAGTGCGAACCAACCCCTAGATCCATGATTATTGTACAAAAGTTGACATCACCACACGGTAAACCTGAACTACACAAACTGGGTTCTAGGTAACTCAGCATTGTTACCAGATATTCTGAGTGGATAACTCAGAATATTCACGCAGAAATGGATAGTTTCTCATTTACTCATTCAGAAATGAGTACTTTCCCGGATGGGGAATTTTGACTAGTGGAGAGTGCAACATCATTAGCAATCGCTAATGAATTCTGTAGTTATGTAATGACTGGACTGACGAAACATGAATAAAGTTAAATTCTTTTCCACCACTGGAACCTGCGTTGTTCAACAAAGGCTTTAAGAAACACCTTTTTTCCTGTAGATTCCTTCCTAGGATTTTTTCCTTAAAGGCCATAAAACAAATATTGCAGGAGCGAGAGATCTTGTAAAAATTCGTAGCAGGAACTGTAAAAAGTGTTTAAGAGGTCTCCTAGAACATTTCACAAGAAACACTTCAAATAAGCCTATGAAAGGTCTATCTTTTCTTAAAGATTCTATCCTAGGATTTTTTCCTTAAAGGTCATAAAACAAATATTGCAAGAGCGAGGGATCTTTTAAAAATTCGTAGCAGATTTCACAAGAAACACTCCAAGTAAGCCTATGAAAGGTATTGAAAGGGATTTTGTGTGATGTTCTCAAAGACTACTTCGAATTCGTCTTCAAAAAAACCATCAAAGAGGTCTCCAAAAAGTGATGATCCTCTAAGTAGTTTTTTCATAAAAAATCATAAACGATCATCAGAAAGTTTTCGAAAGTGAAACTGATAAAAAAGTCATAAGCGTTCGTCAAAAAGTTTTCTATAGTAAAACTCTCCAAAGACGTCTTCACAATGAGCTTCAAAGATATTTTCAAAGAGTTATTCAAAGGTCTTCAAACAGAATTTCAGAACGGTCGTCAAAGTGGTCTTTCAAAAGTTCTTCAAGAAGGCTTCCAATGTAGTCTTCAAAGATCACCAAAAGCGATCTTCGAGAAGGTCTATAAATAGGTTTTCAAAGCGGTCTTCAGAATAGATTTTTAAGGAAGTCTTCAAAAATGTCTTACATGTTTTCTTAAAGTTCCTCTAAATGATTTTAGCAAACACCATCAAAGATGTCTTCAAATAGATGTTCAACACGATCTGCAAGAATGTTTTAGGAAAGGTCTTCAAAGGATTTTCTGATGGATACTTCGGAAAGGATTTCAAAGCATTTTCAAAAAAGTTCAAGAGATATTCAAAGAGACATTCGTAACGTTCTCAATAAGCTTAAAGAGATAGTCTTCAGAGCTGTTTTAAAAGTGGTCTTCAAAAATATATTCAAACAGTTTTTCGAGAAATCTTCGAAGAATAGAAAATCATCAAACACGGTTATCGAAGGCATCTTTAAACAGGTCTTTCAACTTATCTCAGTAGAGATGTTCGGAGAATTCTTAGGAAAGATTTCCAAAAAAAAAGTTTTAGAAAGAAATCTTTTGAAACGTTTTCAGAAAAAAAAAATTAAAAACAGTTTCAAAGCAGTCAGAGTGGTCTTTAAAGAGGTTTCCAAAAGTTTTAAACAGTGATCCTCTAAGTGGTTTGAATAAAGGTCTTCCAAATGGTATCCCTAAAGTTTTCCAAGGAGGGTTTCGAAAGAGATATCTTCAGATCGGTCTTGAAATAGTCCTTCAATGAGATTTTTTCCAAGAGGTCTTCAAAAAGATTTTTCAAGAAATTTTCCGAAGAGGACTTCAGAGTATTTCCAAAAAGGTCTTCCAAAAAGTCAAAGATATTTAGGAAGGTCTTAAAAAAATTAAAAAGATATTAAAAAGGTAAATCTAAGAGGTCTTCAAAGAGTTCTTCAAAGAGGTCTTCAGAGAGGTCTTCAAAAAGTTCTTTGTTAACATCTTCGCAGAATAGCAAATCTTAAAAAAGGTCATCAAAGTTATCTTTAAACAGTTCTTTAAACTTATCTGAATAGAGTTCTTCAGCGAAATCTTTGAAGCGATCTTCAAAAAAGATTTAGAAAAACACAGTCTCAGAGAATTTTTCAAGAATATCTTCAAAGTGGGCTTACAGAAGGTTTTCAAAAACTTTATCAAAGAGGTCTTGAAACAACCTTCAAAGGGGTCTTCGAAAATGTGTTTAAGGAGGTTTTAAAATAATATTCTATGTGGTCTTTATGGAGGTCTTCATAGTGGTCTAAATGGTAATCCAGATTTATTTTAGGTTTTCAAAGAATTCTTAAAAAAGGTCTTCAAAAAGGCTTTAAGTATGATCTTCACAGTGTTGAAGGCCACTTTGAAGACTGTTCTGAAAACTTTCATGAAGGACTCTTGTAAGACCTCTTGCAAATCTCAAGAAGTTTTTCGAAAAGACGCTAGAAATATTTTTGAAGACGACCTTTAAGGCCGATTTGAAGACCTTCATCAAAACCACTTTTCAGATTGTTTTTAAACCTTTTTCAACACATTTTCATGAACCTCTTTGAAGATTTACAAACAGTTCTTTGAAGAGATCTTTAAAGCGGTCTTCATTGCAGTCTTCAAAATGTAAATACAGAGGCCTACAAAACATTTCCACAGGGATCTTAAGAAAGGTCCCCAAAAAAGTTTCCGAAGTGGTCTTTTAAAAGACTCTCTTAGAGGTTTTCAAAAGAGTTTTAAAAGTGGTTTCCAGAGATGCCTTCAAAAAGGTTTTCTAAGTGAACTTCAAAATTGTTTTCAGCAAAATCTTCAAAAAGGTCTCCTGAAGATGTTCGAAGTGGGTCCTCAAAGAAGTCTGAAAAGACGTCTACATTGTGTACTCATGAGAGTCTTCAAATTATTATGGCCAGAGTCTTCAAAGAAGTTTTTCAAGAATTCTTCGGGGAGACTTTCAAAGCATTTTCAAAAAGATCATCAAGAAACTCGAAGAGATGATCAAAAAGGCATTAAGAAGGTTTTCAAAAAGTTTAAAGTGATAATCAAAAAGTTTTACTAGGAGGTTTTCAAATCGTTCATCAGAGAGATAGCAAGAATGGTCTGTAGAGAGGTTTTCAAAAATTGTTTACAGTGATCTTCAAAGTGGTCACCATAAAGGTCTTCAAAGTGATCTTTCAAGGTGGTTTTCAAGGGGTCCTCAACGAAGTCTGCAAAGATGTCTACATTGTGTACTCATGAGAGCCTTCAAAGAAGTTTTTCAAGCATACTTCGGGGAGGATTTCAAAGCATTTTCAAAAAGATCATCAAAAAGCTCGAAGAGATGATCAAAGAGACTTTAAGAAGGTTTTCAAAAAGGTTAAAAAGAAAAAAAAGTTTTTCTATGTTTTCTTAGTTTTCAAAGCGTTCTTCAGAGAGATCTTAAATTTAGTCAGCAGAGAGGTTTCCAAAAGTTGTTTAGCGTCATCTTCTAAGTGGTCTTCGTAAAGGTCTTCAAAGTGGTCTTCCGAAAGTTTTCCCGAGAGATTTCGAAAGTGGTCTTCAAAAAAATCCCCAGAGAGGTTTTTAAAAAGAGTTTTAAAGGTGGTTTTCAGAGAAGCCTTCAAAAAGGTTTTCTAATTGAACTTAAAAATTTATTTGAGAGAAATCTTCAAAAAGGTCTTCTGGAGATGTTCGAAGTGTTTTTCAAGAGGTCCTCAACGAAGTCTGCAAAGATGTCTACATAGAGTACTCGTGAAAGTCTTTGAAGAAGCCTTCGGAGAGAATTTCAAACCGTTTACAAAAAGCTCCTCAAAAAGGTCGAAGAGATAATCAAAGAAACACTCAAAAGATTTGCAAAAAGTTTGACTAAGAAGTTTTCAAAATGTACTTCAGAGAGATGTTCAGAATGGTCTGCAGAGAGGTTTCTAAAAATTGTTTGGCGTGATCTTCTAAGTGGTCTTCGTAAAGGTCTTCAAAGTGGTCTTCCAAAAGATTTCCCGAGAGACAGTCCTCAGGAGGTTACCTGATGCGAGTTTTTCACGAAGAAATACATTCTCTGCTGACCGTTATCTTCAATATAACACAATTTTGGTGAGAATCTTGACCACCCATGATCTAAATGGTATTCAAAAAGGCCTTAAAAATGGTATTACGAAAGTTGTCTAAAGAGGTTTTCGGGAGAGATCATCAAAAAGTTCCCCAGAGAGATTTTCAAAAGGAGTTTTAAAGGGGTTTTTCAGAGAAGCCTCCAAAAAGATTCAAGTGATCTTCAAAATAGTTTTCGGAGAAGTCTTCAAAAAGCTCTCCTTACGAGCTATCTTGATGGTCTTCGATGTGGTTTTTGAAAAGACGATCAAAGTTGCCTTTAAAAAGATGTTCATAATAAAGGAAGAATAGGAAAACCTTCAAGAAAGTCTTCAAAAAAAAAAAGTCTTCAAAGATGTCTAAATAGGGTCCTAGTAAAGGTCTTCAAATAAGTTTTTTAAAGCTATCTTTGGAGAGAATTTCGAAACATTTTCAAAAAGGTCAAGCAGATTTTCAAAAAGATATTTCTAAAGGCATTAAAATTGCCAAAAAAGAGATTCAAACAGGTTTTCAAAGAGTTCTTCAATGAAGTCCTCAAAGTAGTTTTCAATGATATTTATCTAGAGTTCTTGAGAAAGGTGATCGATAGCGATCTTTAAACAGGTCTTCGAAGTTATCATTATCTTGTTCTGAAAGAAGTTGTTTAAAAGGTCTTCGAGGTTTAGAAAGATATCTTTGTAAAAGTTTTCGAGGAAAAAGTTCAGAAAATCTTGAAAGTGATCTTCAAAGTGGTCTTCAATATTAACTTTAAACTGATCTACAAAGTGTTCTTCAAAGTGGTCTTCAACATGGTCTAGAAATAGTTTTTTATAAAGATCTTCGAAGTGGTTTTCAAAAAGGTCTTCAAAGAGTTATTCAAAGAGGTTTTAAAAAATAATCAAACAGATCTTCGAAAGGAAAGGTCTTTGAAAAGCTCTCCAAAGTGATGATCATCGTGGAGTTCTTAAAAGAAGCTTTCATAGAAGTCTTGGAAAAGGTCTTCAAGAATTTTCCTATACAGATCTTTTAAGAGGTTTGACAATTTTTTCAAAATAGATCTTTTATGTTGACTTCATGATGGAATTCAAAAGGATATTTAAAGCGATCTTCAATGCTGTGTTCAAAAAGTACTCAAAGCGGCATCAAAAATATCTGAAAAAAGTATAATAAAAATTCCAAAACAAATTTTGAAAAAGGTCTACAAAAGGTTTTCAAAGAGGTTTTCGAACAGGATTTTTGAAAACTTCTCTTACAGGTTTCCTGAAAGGTCTTTGAAAAAAAAAATTGTCTTAAAAGAGACCTTCAAAGCGATCTTCTAGGTTGTTTTTAAGAAGGTCTTCAGGTAGGTTTTAAAGATGTTTTCAAAGAAGTCTTCAGTCAAAGATGGATTTGATGATGCCTTTGAAGAATTCTGTTCGAAAGTCATGTAAGCAGACTTTCTTCCAAGAGTTTTTCCAAGGCCTGTTAAGTCATTGAAGACTTCTTGTAACGCCTTTTAAAGGCTTTTTGAAATCTTGTTAAAAATCTTTTCAAAGTTTACTTAAATGCAAATTTATTTTACTCTTTTCAGAAGCTTTTGAGTAATTTCGTCAGAACTTTATTACTTCTGTATATCTCTCGTTTGTTTTAAATACGTTTTTCAAGTAGACTTTACAGAAGTTTTTTTGAAATATTTTAATATTTTTTTAATTAATGAAAAAGCTTGATTCCAAACGGTTAACAAAGCAAAAAAATAAAAAATAAACAACACATAATTTAAAAAAATAATAAAAAAGTAAAAACATTAACAGAAATAAAATAAAGAAAAAAATTAAAAATTAAAACTTAAAAAAAAAAAATAAAAACAAAAAATAAAAAATAGAAATTAAAAAAAATTAAAATAAAAAAAAGAAAAAAAAAAATAAAAATTTAAATGCAAAAAAAAAATCAAAAAAATTAAATAAAAAATTAAAAATATTTTTTTTAAGTTTAATAAAAAATAAAAAAAAGGAAAATAAAAAAAAAACGAGTTTCAAAAAAACATTTAAATAAAATGAAATTTAAAAATTAGAAACAAAACAAATAACATTGAAAAAATAAGCAAATTAAACTAAACAACAAAGAGCATTAAAAAAATGCACGAAAAACTATAAAAAAAATAAAAAAAAAAGTTAATGAAGACTTCTTGAAATGCTTTTTAGAGGCTTTTATGAAATCTTGTGAAAAATTTTCTGAATGGTAAACTCAAATGCAAATTAATTTTAATCTTTTGACAAACTTTTGGGTACCTTCTTCAGAACTTCTTTACTTCTTAACTCTCATTTGTTTCAAATAAATTTTTAAGGTAGACTTTACGAAAAAGATTTTGTTTTCAAAAATCTTAAAAAAGCTTGATTCCGAACTGTTAAAATTAAACTGTTAAAAATAACAAAGAAAAATAAATAAAAACAAATTTAAAAAATAAAATGAAATAAAATTAACAAACATTAATCAAACTAAAAAAAAATTGTTAACAAAAAATTAAAAAAAAAAATTTAAAAAATATTTTTTAAAAATTATGAAAAATTTAAAAAAATATTTTTTCTAAACAAAAAAATTATAAAATTTAAAAAAAAAATTAAAATTAATAAAAAAAAATAAAATAAAAAAAGCAAAATAAAAAAAAATTAAAAATTTAAAAATAATAAAAAATTCAATAAAAATTAAAAAAAAAAATAAAATAAAAATATTAAAAAAAAAAACAAATAAAACTATGAAAAAATTGAAAGTAATGAAACGAAAAAATAAAAAAAATTAAAAAAAATAAAAATTTAAAAAAGGGATAAAAATTATAAAAAAGAGAATGAAAACAAATAAAAAAACACTGTTCAATTGAAAATCTAAAAGTCAACTTATTTCATTCAACTTCAGAAGCCACCCGGCCTGCCGGCAATTTTTGGCTTCAACCCTGGACAAAAAAAAGGTGAAGAATGTTTGGAGGTGATGGAAACTGACCAATCAGGCGACTGGAAATAATGGGTCATGATTCTTGGCCTACTACTGGCTACTGTGTAGATGTATGTATAAACAACACACATACACAACTGACATTCGTCAATGGATCAGCGCTTTTTTTTTTTGGTTTTCTACTGTTCCGAAAATTGTCGGTGTTATTCGATAGCTCAGCGAAAAATAAATTGGCTTCAGGCGATTATCGATGCCCAATTAAACGCTGTTTCCTTGCCTCGTATTTCAAAAAGTGTAGTGAAGGTATCGTTTCAGTTTGACTAACCATATTGAACCTGAACCGACAGAAAGTGCATACAAGAACAGTTTTAAATTTTTCCTCTTTTCCCTTCAAAAGTCAGTCGGGGGGATGGCGGTCGGCTGCAAATCTAATCGCAATTCATCAATCAAACTAAGTGCAGCCAGGACACGCGCAGCCAGGCGGCACAATGTTATCACTATTTTCACCGGGCACCCCCTCCGAAGACCACAGTCCCAATCCGTTCACTGATTTGACTGATAGGAACCGGAGACGTTCTGCCGACGACGACCGGCTCTAATCACGCAAATGTATGTCGTGGGGGACTTTAATGATACATCGGAGACCATAAACGGCGAGAGACTGACCGGTCCAATCAAACCCAGCCATAGAGAACTAGAAAGAAGAAAAAAAATGATCTAAAAAGTCGACCCAGCTGCTGGGTCGATATGTTTATCTGGAGCCACTAATAAAACAAAAATAAATACCATCCATACAGGTGAGTGGAAAATAGTAAGAGAGCCAAAGAAAGAGTGAGACAGCAACAACAAAAAAAAAAACAAACAAACTGGCAATGTCGCCCCGTTTTGATGGTGTAGATTTATTTATGTAACCTGCTGGGATAATAGAAAGGAAAAAGAGGGTTGGAAGGCCCCTGACTGACTAGTAAAATGAGGGTGGTGTTGGCTCCTATTTTCCCCACCCAGAGTGAACTCACGCGACAAATTTAAAGCAGCTCGTCGAACTTTATGGAAAGTAAACCGAAAGCCACTCGAAATGTTTTTGCTCGGCATGCGAGTTGGTATCTGCACATGCATGGTACAATTAATAACAATTATGATACAGTACAGTGTAGGACTAAAAACGCGACCCTCTAGACGACTCGAGGATTTTTTTATGAGCTAAAAGTAGATTGAATGATCTGTTTTTTTAAGTTCTCAACCACCCAGGATTTTTAGGCTGCTCGTGTAACGAATTGCAAAACCCTCTCCCAAGGTAGCGAAATCCTAATTTAAAAAAATTTAGAGGAAAAAAAATCAATCGTGGCAAGCCGAGAGCAGAAAAACTTCCTTTGCGTAGACCGCATAAGGGCCAAATAAAACCCATCAGAGACGAATTCTCCCTATTCGTTAGAGGCTTTCAACAATTAATTTATGTAACTTATTTTCTGGGGACCAAATTATTCTAAACTTTCACACAGCACTCCCGGACACTCTTCACAATAAGCGCTACCAACAATCCCAGACTTCCACACGAGAACAAAATTTAAATTCAATGTGTAAACATTCCGTTTCTGCAGCTGCCGGTTTGCAATTCTTTTTATGAAATAACACTTATTCACTTCTAAATTTTCGGAACTTCCGGTGCACTTTCTCACAGCTTCCACTTTAAGACATTTCTAGCCAATTCGCGACTGTTTTACGCACTGAAATCAATAATTTTGTAAATTTTTCCCGGACGGAAAGAAAAACGCGTGTAATTCGCAAAAGTCATCGCCTACCATGGAATGGATCATCGTGTTCGAAACTGCAGAAATTTGTGCAAAATTTCAATTCAATCGGACTGGATTTAGGGGTGTCTCAAACGGCTCAATGTTTCGGTTTTTTTACTCTCAAAAATCACCAAAGGGGGGAACAAAAGAAATCAGTAAAATCAAAGTTTTAGTTGTGATGCCAATTTACCCAAAACAAAAGAAAACATCGAGATCCGGTGTTATTTCGATTGCCAAAAATTGCCTTCCTTGTAATTTTTTTTTTTTAGAAAACCTCGACTAGAGTTGCATTATCAAATAAGTCACAAAAATACCTCAAACGCCATTTTTCGATAATGTAGTCCCATCGTTGTTCAAAAGAGTGATCCTCAGAATAGCGTAAAATCTAAATAATGACAATAAAATTCAATTTCAATCACAAATTGCACCGAATAGTACATGTAGGAATGAAATGAAGGATATGTAAAAAATAAATAAAGTTTTTAAATAAATAAATAAAAAGTTTAATTCGGCTCTACTGAAAAAAAAAAAAATAAATAAAATAAAATTCAAAGCCATTGATCTATTCTTGTGAGCGACAGTCGTGTCTGAGTGAATCTCTGAATTGGTTCAAATGGTTCAAATTCGGCCACCGGTAAAAAGCCGGATTGGCTGAGGGAGCGCAGATCTAAAGGCTGCTGCTACAATTGTTTGTTTATGGTTAGGCAACTTGTGAAAAGACAGATTGGCTGAGAGAGCGCAGATTTTTGAGGCACCTGCTACGAAAAAAATTGTTTCTTATTCGATCACCGGTAAAAAGGCGGATTGGCTGAGGGCCGCGCAGATTTTTGAGGCTGCTGCTACGAAAAAAGTTGGTTCTAGTTTTCCTCCGGTGAAAATACAGATTGGCTGAGGGAGCGCAGATTTTTGAGGCTGTTGCTACGAAAAAAAATTGTTTCTGATTTGGCCACCGGTAAAAAGATGGATTGGCTGAGGGAGTGCAGATTTTTAAGGCTGATGCTACAATTATTTGTTTATAGTTGGCCACCGGTCAACGAATTGACGAATTGAATGAGGAAGCGCTGATTTTTAAGGCTGCTGCTACGAAAAAAAGTATTTCTGATTTCGATCACCGGTGAAAATATGGAATGGCTTAGGGAGCTCAGATTTTTAAGACTGCTGCTACAATTATTTGTTTATGGTTAGGCCTCCGATGAAAAGATGGATTGACTGAGGGAGCGCAGATTTTTAAGGCTTGCTGCTACCAAAAACAACTGTTTCTGATTTGGCCACCGGTAAAAAAAATGGATTGAGCATGATTTGGGCATCGGTGAAAAGACGGATTCGCTGAGGGAACACAGATTTTTGAGGCTGCTGCTACAAAAAAAAAAGTTTCTGACTCGGCCACCGGTAAAAAGATTGGATTGGCCGAGGAAGCGCAGATTTTCGAGGTTGCTGCCACGAAATAAATTGTTCCTGATCCCAGCCACCGGTAAAAAGGACGGAATGGTCTCACGGAGCGCAAACTTATAAGGCTGCTGCTTCGATTGTTTTTTATGGTTAGGCAACTTGTGAAAAGACGGATTGGCTGAGGGAGCGCAAATTTTTAAGGCTGCTGTTGCGAAAAAAATGTTTCTGACTCGGCCACCAGAAAAAGTTGGATTGGTTTAGGGAGCACAGATTTTTAAGGCTGCTGCTACGTTTGTTTTTATTTGATTTGGCCACCGGTGAAACAACGGATTGGCTGAGGAAGCGCAGATTTTTAAGGCTGCTGCTAAGAAAAAAATGTATCTGATTTCGGGTCACCGGTGAAAAGACGGAATGGCTTAGAGAGCGCAGATTTTTAAGGCTGCTGCTACGAAAAAAAAGTGGTTCAAATTCGGCCACCGGTAAAAAGGTGGGATTGGCTAAGGGAGCGTAGATTTTAAAAGCTGCAGTTACGATTGTTTTGTTTCTGATTCGACAACCGGTGAAAAGATGGATTGACTGAGGAAGCGCAGATTTTCGAGGCTGCTGCTACGAAAAAAAAAAGTTTTCTGATTTGGCCACCGGTGAAAAGACGGATTGGGCTGAGGGAGCGCAGATTTTTAAGCTGCTGCTACGATTGTTTGCTTATGATTTGGCCACCGGTGAAAATACGGATTGGCTGAGGGAGTGCAGATTTTTAGGCTTACGAAAAAAAATTGGTTCAAATTCGGCCACCGTTGAAAAGACAGATTGGCTGAAGGAGCCGCAGATTTTTAAGGCTGCTGCTACGAAAAAAGTGGTTCAAATTCGGCCACCGATGAAAATACAGATTGGCTGAGGGAGCGCAGATTTTTAAAAACTACTGTTACGATTGTTTGTTTATGATTTGGCCACCGCTAAATAGATGGATTCGCTGAAAGAATCTAGGTTTTTGATGCAGCTACTAAGAAAAAAAAACTTTCTGATTTGGTCACCGGTAAAAAAGACGGATTGGCTGAGGGGAGCGCAGATTTTAGGTTGCTGCTTCGAAAAAAAAATGTTTTTGATTTGGCCACTTGTGGAAAAGGTGGATTGGCTTAGGGAGCGCAGTTTTTTAAGACTGCTGAATTGACTGAGGGAGCGCAGATTTTTAAGGCTGCTACTACGATTGTTTGTTTATGGTCTGGCCACTTGTGAAAAGGCCACCGGTAAAAAGATGGATTGATTTATAGAGCGCAGTGAGATGAACTGTGGGCAACAGACTTGGGAATCTGTGATTATGAATCTCTGATTTGACTGAATTTGAATCATGACAAAAGAAAAAAAATGGAAAAAATCCCCAAATGCAAAAAAAAAACATCAATTTCTTTTGGGAAATGTTTTTATCGAAAAATCTAATTCCATCCTGCATTATTTTTGGGGCATTTGAAGGGGTGTTAAATGACTGTCATTTTTAGGTCCTCTTGAAGAGATTCTTATAACTGAAATAGCAAACTATTTTTTTTTTCGTTAATTCCTTCGCTCCACTTGAAGTTAAAAGAACTTACAAAAATCTCTTACTTGAACCAATTCGCAAGCTGGCACCCAAAAGGTGGATCAATTCCAAATCACTTCAGCCGGGTAAACAAACAACGAGCACTAGTTTTAGCGCCCTGCGCTTTATGAGAGCGCGCGCAGATCAGACGTCAGAGATCTGCGCGAATTCTTCAAAGTCCAAAAATGCTTCCCGGTTCCGAAAATAAACTTGTTCCCCCCGCTGATGCTGCGGCGTTGTAAGTTACGTACGTCAAAAATAGCACATATCTGGGCCCATAATAAAACACTGCGGAAAAATGGGAAGGAAAAATAACGAGCACCTCGAGGAGGGCCGGCTGCTGCCAACATCGATTGTAGGAAAGATCGAGTGAGTGATGATATTTTAGTAGAGCGCATCTTGCTTAGAATATCGTTTTGACACGATCAGACGTCTGTGGAATCGTTCCAAAAAATCGCGCAAAACACTAGGAAGATTTCGTATGATCGTTCGACTAATTTTCATGCTTGGTACTTAGTTAGAGGATGTTCATTTGTTTAGGTGCAAGGCGAGAGTCAAATAATAGCAGCTATTGACCCATGGTTGGGATGTTTTTGACAGATCATTTTACGATAGATGTTATCATGATTGATGTGTTTTTTTAATTGTAAGAATTGTCAAAATCCACAAGAATGCGAACAATTTTCCTTGTTGACGGAAATGCATTTAATTTTTCCATTAACAACATTTCGTATTATGCGTGACCTGTTTGCCACTAGATGATTGTTGCGTGAGCGACAGACAGAGGAATAGAATTTTCCGATTTGTTAAAACGACCTTTATTTGACAATATCTACGTTTATTCGGTGGCGTTAATAAATTCCTTAAATGATAGAAGTGCAAAGAAAAGCTCCTACATTAACTGCCACATTGTTTAGGATTTTCATTTAGATAAATACGTTTTGTTTATAATTTAGTATAGTAAAATGGATGACTTAACGTTTAGTTTCCTTCTGCCTAATCTGTGCTCGCAACTTTGGTAGCACGTGTACTGCTGTATGCTTTCGCTAGCACGTGAGCTGGGAAGGTTATTTTAGGTTAGGTTAAATTTATCTATATGCTATTGCATGAATTTACCTGATATAATGATTATGGTTTAACGAATGTTCCTACCACTCACAACTGCTTGAAAGCTAGCTAAACTAACTCACTAAATTAGGAAATTAGGATTTGAATACAATGTTTGTTTAAACCGATTTACAATTTTACCTCGGCACACAATTCACTAGCACACTTGCTCTGCTTCTGATTTTTCGTTTGAAAAGACCTGTGGTTACTTTGATCACATTTCGTGATTTAAATTCTAAGTGACGGCAAGTGGCAAGGTGGTTATTAGTGAAAGGTGCTTCACTCCGGACGGTTGTGACAATGGTGTTAGTGTTTGACATGCCACAGAAAGGTATGTTTTGTTTACATTCATTCCGAAAAATCAATATAGTAGGCCTAAATCAATAAAAGAACTTTAGGTCTACTTGAAACCTTCCTTCTTTCAAATGAATATCTTCAGAAAAAGTTGTTAAAAATGTCACACCTCTTCAAGTGTGGTGTGTTCGGCTTATTACAGCTCATTAAAGCTGCCCCATTCATTATCGTTTATTTTGTCGATTCTGTTCATGAAAGCCGCAGAGCAGATGGTTCAGCCGTTTTGATTGCCTTCTATGAGCTTTTTCATACCGGAGAAATCAATTGGCAAAACGCCCACTTGGCGCATTCTCTGTGTCTCCGTGTCTAAGTCTAACAAGCAATTCAGGGCTAGCGCATCGAGCAACCGACGAATCGAAACGACCCAAACAGCTGAGCCGATTTGTGTCACCGCAAGCAAGCTAGTTAGTCACTTACCTACTTAGGAGCAAGGCAACGACGACGACGACTGGGAGCAGAAATTTCAGCAGAAGTGAGAAACGCGATTGCGTTTCAGAAGCGCGAATGAGAAGGTCATCGTCGTCGTCGTCGTCGCTTTTCCAGGTCAATCGGAATCGAACACACAATAATGTTTCGGAACATTGACAAATGTTTGAACCCCCTCGGCTACGCACCCGGCGGTGTGTGGTGTAGCATCATGAGACGGTGCTGAAATGCGATTCGGTCTTTCACGGAAATTCGTTTCCTGCCCAAGAAGGGTGTTGCATGGTGGATCCATTGCTGGCTTTTGTTGTTGAAAGCAATGTGTTAGCATTCTTGAACAGAGCTAATTCACTTACATATGACAGAGCATATCTATGAATATCTGTATGTATACAGTATACGAGTAATGGGAATAAAACTTAGAGCAAGTTCACTGGTGTTGGGAAAAAGTGGTAGAAATTTTGACATTTTGAAAAATTTACCATGCAAACATGTTTTCACGATCTTCGGGTGTTGTATTTTTTGACAGCACTGTTTCTATTTGAGCCGTTTGTGATAGAAATATGGCTATTTTTGCATCACAGCATGCGAAACTACAACACGTTTTGTTAAAAAACTTGAAGGCCAGAAATCTTGAAAATGTTTAAGCATGGCAAAATTTTCAAAATGTGCAAAAAGTGACAAAATTTCTACCACTTTTTCCCAACACCAGTGAACGTGCTCTTATTTGTTACTCTGGTGAAAAAGTTCGCCCAACAGAAAAAGCTCCTGTTCTCGATTTCTTTGATTTCATTTTTTTTTTTAAGTTCTTTCGATCGTGTTTAATTAAGCAGGAAGTAGTAGGCGATGCCTAATTGACATCGCACGCGGTTTTATTTTTCGCTCTTCTCATAATTCTAATAATGTTCGATTTTTTATTCAGCAGATCTAAATAAATTGAAATTCAGTGATATCAATGTGTAGCCGGATATTCACAGCAGGAATGGCCTGCGAGATAAGTGCTCCAAGTTTAAGCACAGGGTCTTTCGGAGAGGTTTATTTGCCTCATGGAGTCAAAAGAACCCTGCTTGATTGCGGTGTTGTTGTTCGTGTCGGTACTTGGATTTCAGTTTGTCATTCAATGGGTTTGAAGTGATTTTTCTTAAACAAATTATTGATTTAGAAATATGGTCTTGTTGAATCTCACGATTTCAATGCTAAGTTTAACTGCTTAAAAGCGTGAAAACAACAGTGATGAACGTCAATTCGACTTTGATGGTTTTTGGACAGGGCAAATGTTAGCACATTTGCGCTGGAAGTGCTGGATCCTTCTTTTACAAAAAGTGGTCAATGTTATGGTTCTGGGATTTGGGATAGAAAGACTAAGTTGTTTTAGTGCAAGTGATAGAGAATATCCTGTGGAGTTGTTGTGAAAAGAATCAAACAGCCAAGCTAAGGTGACACCAAGCTTATACAAACCATCTTATGAATATTTTGTCCCCCGAGCTAGAGGGGAAATTGGGTTGCTTCGATTGAAAAATGTGAGAAGATTCAAAACTCTTGACAAGGAACTTTGGTGAGATTTTTTCAAGTTTCATTCATTATATCATTCAACAATGCTATTTGCCAAGTAGAATTCCCTCAATTGCACTCTTCCCGTTCATATAGACTGTTCCAGAAATTATAATTATTACACCGAATGTTAACGGTAATTTTGAATCGAATATTTTTTTTCGAATTCTACTGGCTGCGTCCTTTTGTTAACACATTCCTGCACGTGATTACATCGAAAAAATATTTAGTTTGTGATTACATTTCAAAATGCGGCTTCCCTTCGGGATGTGGCAAGAAAAGTCAGAACCTCGGCGCCTAACGTGATGCGTGCTAAAGAGCGACTCGAAGCCGTACCGGAACCAGAAAAAATCTAAAAGGAACCCAAATCAAGCCGTTTTTGTCAAACCAAGAGCTCGGAAACTGTATGATTTAATATTTTGAAAAAGTTCTGGGTGCCTAATAATGGACGATAAACGTATGTAAAATTGGACTGTTAAACCCTTCCTGGGCCACAATATTTAAATGTACTCAAGGACAAGGATATCCCCAAAGCGGAGAAGGCCATTTTCACCGAAAAATTTGGCAAGAAGGTGATGGTGTGACAGGAAATTTGCGAGTGCGGCAAAATATCTAGCCCGTGCGTCATATCGGAAACAATGAACACCCAGAACTATATCAAGGTCTGCCTCCAGAAGCGTTTATTGCCGATGATCTAGCAGTATGATATTTTGGCCGATTTGGCATCATGTCATTACGTCACAGACACACTAGGGTGGTACAAAAGCCAAAACGTCTTTTTTGTGCCAAAAAACATGAATCCGCCAAATTGCCCCGAGGCACGGCTAATCGAGTAAAAAAAATTCTCTTTCGGAGCAATGTGAAAAGAAAGGTATCAAAAGATTGTGAAAAGAATCATCCGAGTAGATGAGTTTGAATTGAATCTTTAAGTTTTATAAGCATCGCTTTTCTCTAAATAAAAATAAACCTCTAAATATTACAAAATTCTTAGTTTTTCGGAGTATCAACACACAGCCAATCATAGTTATATTGCATTTTCGATGAATTATTTATAAGCATAACGTAACATTTGAGTTTCAAAACGGTGCAAGTGATGAGTTTAAAAGGCACGAATTGATTTTTGAAAAATGGCAAGATTTAAGACGAAAATAGTAAGTTTGGAATTCGAAAAATTCGTACGAAGCTATTATGTCGGATATGTGGTTAGTTGCATTGCAGATTCGCCGAACTAATAAACTAAAGAATGCAATTGGCGAAATTGCAGTGAATCCATGCACCCATGGTGGATTATTTAGATACATACTTACATACATATATTCCTATGCTATTTTGATATACGTTCCATAATGATCGTATGTAAGTTATATCTTAACAACAGTCCCTAAAATTTTTACCCGTAACAGTTCCTGGAGTGTCAATTTGACACTCCTTACTAAAACCGATATATCTCTCTTGTTTCGTTTTCTTGTTTTGTTTGTTTTGTTTCTTGGTTTGTTTTCTGGATTTACTTTTAGTTTTCATTTACCATATTTTTGTAAAGTATTGTAGCGCTAATGTGCTTACACCACTAAAATCGGTATGAAATTACCTTTCTGGTGAATATACATTTATTACGGGAATCTCGCGTTAATATACTCAAAATCCAGTGCAAAGTTGAATTTAAGTTCAAGAAAATCTTAGAAATTGAAAATGGACAAAAGTTTCAAAACCCTTTTGGAGCGTTAATTCAGCCAAAAAAAAAAATCAATACTGAATGTTTTGTTAAAGTTCGTTAAGTCCATTTTGATTTTTCCCTCAAGTCATAATGTCTTTTAGTATAAGTTATTTTTCGGTCTTCGGGTGTGTTCGGTTCTATGGCGCGAATTTGCAACACAGTTTAATCATGTAGCATTAGATAAAGTTTTTAAAAATTAAGCTTTTAAATAAATTTAAGTAATGACAAATTATTGGCATTTTTAGGAAACATTTTTCTTCGACGAGTTCACTTGTTTTTTGCTCGAAATGTTCATGTAGATTGTGGCAAATTGGCGATTCGCTTTAACGACGGGGCATTATACAGCATGTTTTCCTACACCAATTGGTCGACAGTATTTTCCAGTTCTCTCATTGGTCAACATTATTCAATTCCCATCTTATTTTTAGCCATCTGGTTGCACTGATGGTCGTAGAGAGATCGCAAGACTTTGACATTTCTTCCAGACATTTCCAAACTTTTGAGTTGGACTTTTTTCAACAAACCTGTCAAAATTCATTTTTTTTTTGTGGTAAAAAGGCAGGAAATGATTCAAATTAGTTATTGAAAAGTGAGGAGGCTACAAAGATGGGTGTATAAAATAGGGAGTTAGGCATGGTACGTATTTCTGTCGACACTAAAATTATGGTCTCAGGCATAGATGGTTTATAGAATGGATGATTATCAGCTTCTGCAATATTGCTATCTGGCGACCAAAAAAAAGGTCGAAACCTGTAAAGTTTGCCGTTTAGGCTTTTCCAGATATTTTTTCAAAATCTTCCAGACTTTTCTGAAACACAGTTGGCATCTCTGGAGGGAGCCCGAATACGAAAATATTGTAACATAACTATTCCCGTAGTAGTTATAAAACGATTAGAAACAGCGTAAAAAAACGTTTAGAAAATGATATCTGAAATCATAAAAAACATTGCACTTATCTTGAATTCCAAAACGACGGTCTGTTGAATATGGCGTTAAGTTATGTTACTGTTTAAAACTATTAAAACACTTATATGGAAGAACTGTTTTACAAACAGTTGAGATAAAGTTCAAAAACCATTCATGGAAAACATATTCTGATCACCAAACTGTTTTTGTTACAGTTATTCTTAAAGTTCTTTTGTAACTGAACATTTACAGTAATAGTTGTAGAACGCATTAGTATGACGTTCTTCCAACGCTATGCATACCGTACTCTGAATCATACGGGAATGTAGTACGCACACATATATAAGAAAATTTTCTTTATTGCCGAAAAACAACCATTTTTATATTTTTTAAATGTTTATTTTAATCACTTCAACAATTTATATGACACATTAGCATCTCTACCAGGAGAAGATCTAGTTTCGGGCACACGGGTGGATGTTCTCGTACCTGCTGGTCTCTCAAATCCATCCATCGTACGGGACATTGCTTCCAGCGTAACATTGCGCCTGTTGCTGAAATAAAGAAAACCATTTTCGTATATTTGAACAAATTGTAATGGCAAAAAAATTACCTTTTGCGAACTTCGCTAGTGTCCTCCGGTTTGTCCTATAAAAAATGTCCGTCCGGACCACAATCGGAGGACTTGTTGCTGCTGAAACCGGAGTTGAACGTGGGGCGAACGCGAAAAACGAATATTTTTTGTTTTTGTTTGTACTCTTCTTCTCTTTCAGTTGTCAACTCTCGGCAGGGATGCCAACTAGACCAATTTTTCTAAATTGTATCATGAGTTTAAAATGTGAAAATCAAAAAAGATTTATTAGCTTAGATCAAATGCTTTTAAACCTACTTACATACTTAATGCCTTTAAGAAATAGGCAAATTTCGAGGAAATAGAATTTAAATCATTGATCATTGAAAAATGATAAAAAGGAAATGGAAATGATATGATGGATATGATATTTAGTAGAAATGATGTTTCTTCGGTCGGTTAGAGTTGAGAAATATATTTGTGCATAATATATAATTAACAAAAGAAGGTGATTATGCGGTATATTTCCATGTTTCAAAAGTAGCTTGATCTCTTTAAGCCAAACTTGTTTGGGGATGGAAGCAAAACATGTTTTACCTATTCTTAGAAAGAGATTATCATTTTTAATTTTGGTTTGAAGGTTGAAGAGTGACATCTCAATATTTTACTAATGAACGACATGGTTAACTGAAAGGTTGGATAAGTCAACAAAGAAAAATAAAGAAATATCTAAATGTTCTGCAGGCTTTCTTAAGAAAAACTCAAAATTTTGATGCATTTGCATAAATTATTATTTTGCATGAGTATATCATAAAAGTGTGCTGACCAACCATCTGGCATCTCTGACCCGCGTCTTGGTCAATTTTTGACGTAAGTTTGATTAAGACATGGACGCTATGAGTAACGGTTCGAGATTATTTTTACGATAACAGAAAAAATTGAAGTTAATCGTTCATACAATTTATTCACCGATCCAGATATCATCACTTTTTCGCATGAACGTTTATGTTTCGTTTTTATCGTTGTCGAAGTAAAGTTTTATTTAATGACTACGTTTACAGAGATAATCACTATTTCTGGAGCCGTAGATGTATCGTAAAGACTGTTTGAGATATGGTTTTTTAGTATGCGGGAGGACAAAATTAGCAAAATAATCTTAAAATTTACCAACATGTTAGACTTTCTTTCAAATCTGATCTAAACCGACCTAAAACGACAGTTTATACGATCTCATCACTATTCAGTTGGAATTTCGATTCGTCATACCGTTCCGTCCACATAGAAATAATTGAGAGTATCCAGAAAAGATTTCTCCGTTTCGCATTATGTCATCTGCCTTGGCGAGATCCCGTCGAATTGCCACCGCATTCCAATTGTGGTCTATTATCATTGACGTCTCTAAGCTGATGGAGAACTTATCTATAACGAATGTTCGTCTATGGTTTTGTAGCGAATGCTATCGATTGCCCGAAACTGTTTCGTTCTTTGAACCTAGCTCGACAACTACGTTATTAAAACATCAAAGAAAACATTAATCTTATTTTATTTTAAATACTTTAATTCCAAATGTTAGATTCCTTGATAAAGGCTAAATAAATATGCCGAAACGTCAAATGTAATAAAAAAAAACACAGTGGAGACAGAAAAAAACTTTACTTGAAATAATAGTCACATTTGTTAATCGATAAGCTATAAGTATAATGAATATAATAAACTTCCTTTTAAAAGTTATTGACCTCAAATGTTCTATTGATTCACCAAAAAAAATCTGGAAATGCAAAAAAAAACTGCAAAGCGCTGTAAAGCCTCATGCTTGTTAATCTTTAACGGAACATGAGTAAGGTTTTGGGAATTTTTATTTCGAAAGTCCTATCCTTATGACTCAACGAGGGGTTCCCATAATTTGGTATCGCCCTCTTATTCTATTCTAAAGAGTGCAACAAGTCGTATAAGTAGGTATGCAACACAGTTCTTTTCCGAGGTGAATATCAACATTGCAAATGCAGCAACAATTCCCTTAAACATAACAAACGTCTAGATGTGTAAAAGAGCAAACAGAAAATTGAACCCGGTCGAGGGGACTCAGTGACTCTCCCGAAAACCTCCCGCCCAAAAGTGGCCTCGAATGCAGCCGAATACGACAACGACGACGACGACGAGTTACCGGTCGCTCGCTTGGAAGATCACTTGAATTGAGGTTAGGAACCTATTGGGGTTATTGAAGGAGAAAGAACGAAAGAAAAAGGGAGCAAAAAGTCAGAATTATCAGACGGGGGGCTCTCCATCAACCAATAACCTCCTCTAGGTAATAGCAGTGATGTCATCTGTTCCGTTTTCTTCTTGTTGTTGCAAATCTTTATTATGTCACCAGCTCACGCTCGAATTGGGCAAAATTACCAACTCTCTCAAGAGTAATTTTTCTCGTCTCATTCGAAATGGTAACTCTTTCTCACAAAACGGTAAGAGAGAGAGAGAGAGTTGGTAAATTTCTCATTCCTGTTATCAATCACCCATTCGTATGCGGCGAGAACCTGAGCGTTTCGGAAAACGTGAGAAAATGTGCTCCCAACCTTCCTTGGTCAAAGGAGGACCGGTAAGGGGGGATGCTCGCTGTAACTCACATTTCACGTGATTTTCTTCTGTCGTCATCTCGGTCATTTTCCGACCGATAAAACAAAAAAAAGCCCGCCCGTCAGCCCGTCTGATGCCACTTCACTTGTGACGGGGTGGGTTGTGATTTTTTTTCTGGTTTTATTTGTTTCTTTTTACACCGTTCGCATGATTTTTGGTAAGGGGGGATGACGGGAATAGGAAAGGTCGCATCAATCTAGTTGAAATTTGTTCTTTGTTTCTTTGTTAGTGGCTTCCTAAGCTGTCCGATTTGAGGTTATTTTTCACACCTTTTGCTGACGTTTGAGGGAAAACTATTTTTTAAGAGGGACTAATTTTGACAATTTGATAATTGATAATCTTGACAATTATGAAAATTTTGACAATTTTCAACAACTTTGACAGTTTGGAACATTTTATCAATTTTGTCAATATTAACTAATTTGACAATTTTGACAATTTTGAAAATTTTGACAATTTTGAAAATTTTGACAATTTTGAAAATTTTGACAATTTTGACAATTTTAACAATTTTGACAATTTTGAAAATTTTGACAATTTTGACAAATTTAACAGTTTTGACAGTTTTGACAGTTTTGACAGTTTTGACAATTTTGACAGTTTTGACGATTTTGACAATTTTGACAATTTTGACAATTTTGACAATTTTGACAATTTTGACAATTTAAACAATTTTGACAATTTTTAAAATTTAGACAATTTTGAAAATTTGACAATTTTGACAATTTTGACAATTTTGACAATTTTGACAATTTTGACAATTTTGACAATTTGACAATTTTGACAATTTTGACAATTTTGACCATTTTGACAATTTTGACAATTTTGACAATTTTGACAATTTTGACAATTTTGACAATTTTGACAATTTTGACAATTTTGACAATTTTGACAATTTTGACGATTTCGACAATTTTGACAATTTTGACAATTTTGACAATTTTGACAATTTTGACAATTTTGGCTATTTGACAATTTTCACAATTTTGACAATATTGACAATTTTAACAATTTTGACAATTTTGACAATTTTGACAATTTTGACAATTTTGACAATTTTGACAATTTTGACAATTTTGACAATTTTGACAATTTTGACAATTTTGACAATTTTGACAATTTTGACAATTTTGGCTATTTGACAATTTTCACAATTTTGACAATTTTGACAATTTTGACAATTTTGACAATTTTGAATATTTTGACAATTTTGACAATTTTGACAATTTTGACAATTTTGACAATTTTTGACAATTTTGACAATTTTGACAATTTTGACAAGTTTGACAATTTTGACAATTTTGACAATTTTTACAATTTTTAAAATTTTTATAATATTGAAAATTTTGTCAATTTTGTCGATTTTGACAATTTTGACAATTTTGAAAATTTTGACAATTTTTTACAATTTTGACAATGTTGACAATTTTGACAATTTTGACAATTTTGACAATTTTGACAATTTTGACAATTTTTACAATTTTTAAAATTTTTATAATATTGAAAATTTTGTCAATTTTGTCGATTTTGACAATTTTGACAATTTTGAAAATTTTGACAATTTTGACAATTTTGACAATTTTGACAATTTTGACAATTTTGACAATTTTGACAATTTTGACAATTTTGACAATTTTGACAATTTTGACAATTTTGACAATTTTGACAATTTTGACAATTTTGACAATTTTGACAATTTTGACAATTTTGACAATTTTGACAATTTTGACAATTTCGACAATTTTGACAATTTTGACAATTTTAACAATTTTGTCAATTTTGACAATTTTGACAATTTGGACAATTTGGACAATTTGGAGAATTTTGACAATTTTGACAATTTTGACAATTTTGACAATTTCGACAATTTTGACAATTTTGACAATTTTGACAATTTTGACAATTTTGACAATTTTGACAATTTTGACAATTTTGACAATTTTGACAATTTTGACAATTTTGACAATTTTTACAATTTTGACAATTTTGACAATTTTGACAATTTTGACAATTTTGACAATTTTGACAATTTTGACAATTTTGACAATTTTGACAATTTTGACAATTTTGACAGTTTTGGCAATTTTGACAATTTTGACAATTTTGACAATTTTGACACTTTTGACAATTTTGACAATTTTGACAATTTTGACAATTTTGACAATTTTGACAGTTTTGACAATTTTGACAATTTTGACAATTTTGACAATTTTGACAATTTTGACAATTTTGACAATTTTGACAATTTTGACAATTTTGACAATTTTGACAATTTTGGCTATTTGACAATTTTCACAATTTTGACAATTTTGACAATTTTGACAATTTTGACAATTTTGAATATTTTGACAATTTTGACAATTTTGACAATTTTGACAATTTTTGACAATTTTGACAATTTTGACAATTTTGACAAGTTTGACAATTTTGACAATTTTGACAATTTTTACAATTTTTAAAATTTTTATAATATTGAAAATTTTGTCAATTTTGTCGATTTTGACAATTTTGACAATTTTGAAAATTTTGACAATTTTTTACAATTTTGACAATGTTGACAATTTTGACAATTTTGACAATTTTGACAATTTTGACAATTTTGACAATTTTTACAATTTTTAAAATTTTTATAATATTGAAAATTTTGTCAATTTTGTCGATTTTGACAATTTTGACAATTTTGAAAATTTTGACAATTTTGACAATTTTGACAATTTTGACAATTTTGACAATTTTGACAATTTTGACAATTTTGACAATTTTGACAATTTTGACAATTTTGACAATTTTGACAATTTTGACAATTTTGACAATTTTGACAATTTTGACAATTTTGACAATTTTGACAATTTTGACAATTTTGACAATTTTGACAATTTTGACAATTTTGACAATTTTGACAATTTCGACAATTTTGACAATTTTGACAATTTTAACAATTTTGTCAATTTTGACAATTTTGACAATTTGGACAATTTGGACAATTTGGAGAATTTTGACAATTTTGACAATTTTGACAATTTTGACAATTTCGACAATTTTGACAATTTTGACAATTTTGACAATTTTGACAATTTTGACAATTTTGACAATTTTGACAATTTTGACAATTTTGACAATTTTGACAATTTTGACAATTTTTACAATTTTGACAATTTTGACAATTTTGACAATTTTGACAATTTTGACAATTTTGACAATTTTGACAATTTTGACAATTTTGACAATTTTGACAATTTTGACAATTTTGACAATTTTGACAATTTTGACAGTTTTGGCAATTTTGACAATTTTGACAATTTTGACAATTTTGACACTTTTGACAATTTTGACAATTTTGACAATTTTGACAATTTTGACAATTTTGACAGTTTTGACAATTTTGACAATTTTGACAATTTTGACAATTTTGACAATTTTGACAATTTTGACAATTTTGACAATTTTGACAATTTTGACAATTTTGACAATTTTGACAATTTTGGCAATTTTGACAATTTTGACAATTTTGACAAATTTGACAATTTTGACAATTTTGACAATTTTGACAATTTTAAAAATTTTGTCAATTTTGACAATTTGTTTTTTTAGTCTAAATCTTTATGCTGACAAAAATATTAGTTCATCGTCTGTTACACTGCTTATTTTAGTAGACTATCGGAGACCAACCTTGTCCAAGGAATGTACTTTGGGCTTGGTGTTTTCTTTCACTTTTATTCATTATTACCGTGGTTTTGCTGCCACCCACAACTCGTAAGCCTCCCCCTTATCGGGAGGACGATTGAGTGGACTGGACAGACCGAATGCCGGATATGGATGAAAGAAAATATGTGAATTATTGATTTTTTTTCCTCTGTTATCAATCATCAGCTCACACTGGCTGGTCGGTCACTGCGAGGTGAACTGCTTTATTCCGGAACTGACTCCGGCAAATGAACGAGACGAAAGATTGCGACTAGAGCTGAAAGCTTTCCATCAAATGGAATGAGTTTTGATTTCAAATTTACCCCTTTATGGTGCTGAAATAGTCGAGCTGTCGTCAGCTGATAGAAGATAATGTTTTCCTACTTACTTACACTGTTTACTCCATCAGCAGTTTTATTAATTTCTTTTTTCTTCTTTCTTCTCTTTGCAGTTTAGTTAAGGAACCACACAGCTTCACACACCCACACATACACAAAAATGGCCTTAATCATGAAGTACATCGACAGTATGCACCACTACATGGACAAATATGGAGGTGAGTTGAACATTTAAGTATAAGTATGCTTCCCTATGAAACTCTTAGAAAATTGAAACAGGTCTTAACATAGTACAAACTTATTTTGTTTTGGTTTGTAAGCTAACAAAAATAAATATTTAAGTCTATAATAGATAACCGAGAAAGGCAATCACATTCACGATTCCGGGTTTAAAACCTCCAATCGTTAATCGCCATTAAATTCTTGACGCTACATCTAGCGATGCGACCAGCTGCTAATGAGTTCCTGTTCTTCCCGATTCGAGGGCCCTCGTAAACCCCATTCCGAGAAAGGGGTGAAGAGGTCAACGAACTGATCCCGGATTCGGGGAGAGCACTCAAGTCGATCGACCAGGTCATGGGGTTTTCCCCCTTTCTGTGATCATCTCCACAGGTCAGATCCGGTTTCGAGATGGCCCTCGTGGAACTCTTCCTGGGCATTCGTAAAAGTTTATCGAGGGATAAAAAAAGAAGTATAGTACAGTACTTAAATCACGACCGGCAAGCTTAAGTCTTCTGCTGATGATGAAAATCATGTGTGAAGCGACGAGATTAAATGTGTCCCGTTTGCTGAACAAACATTAAGCTGTCCCGCACGCAGATAACAGTACTGTGTGGCACCTGTTAAATCCACACGATTTGATCCACACACCGTAGCTGGCTGCCCAATTTTGACGGAAAGATAAATAATTCATAGAGTTGATGTGGTCGGTATGTGACAGCTAGAGCGTTGCATCAACTGGAACGGGGAGCTTCCGTTATCTGGTGGTTTTTGTTTTTTTTTTTTGCTGCACCACTTTTTCGGGAGTAGATAAACAACATTCGATTAAATAAATCACCTTGGTTGGTTGAGTCCCAAGCTTGCAACACACGTTTATTTTTAATCGTTTGATAATGAAAATGGAGGCATAGTGCTAAAATTGTGTGACTCAAGATATTGAAAGTTTTTGACGTAGAATTACGTAGAAAATCGTGGAAATCGCGATCAAATTTCGCGTAACGAAAATCGGACATCGTATCTAGAAGATACATGAAGTCCCATTGAATCAAACGGTAGATATTTTACGGGCTTCAGATGTCTCCAGTTTTCTTTTTTCGAATGAATCTTTGAATCTAGATACCTTACACTTCGTATCCAAATACAAAACTTTAGTGTAAAATAATCTTAAATCTTGCCTTTTGATATTGGCTTGAACGTCCCTGCTATACGAAGATGTGACTGATATAAATACAACACTCTGATCGCATCGAGATAGTATTAGTGGCATGAATAAGGGCGAAAAGCGTCTGAAAGACATTGTTTTTGCCACACAGTATATGCAGATATTAGGGTGGCCATAGAAGTAGAGCCGAAGCAGGCTATGTTCGCCTACTAAGCAGAATATTATAATTTTATGAAGGGTGACAAAATTCAACTTTTTCTTAAGATGTTGGTAAGAGCTTAGTTTTGAAGTTTTGTAACCGTTTGTTAAATAATCGTTTGATTTTTTTTTAAATTTTGTAGTCTTGTATGTTTAGCACTATTTAGAAAATTCATATTCCCTGTACAGTTAGTAGTCTTACAACAAGATAGCACCACAGTAGGCTACATTCTTACTACTGGACGCTGTCAATTAACAGAGGAGAAAAAGAGATTATGAAAGCCGAATAGTGTTTGTGAACGTCCACGGAATATCCACGAAATTCGTACGCTTTATCGTAAAAGATCAGCATCAACAACGTTCTCAGAGTCTGAGGATCTCTTAATATGAAAAAAAACTTTCCTTCTCGGTCTGTCCGGATACGGGGCACTCTCGTGGGCAGACCGATTAAAAGTCTATGAATGAGACGCCTGCAACGATCAAGACCAGCAACGCCGGCTGGCGCCGACTGTTTTAACCCCTCATTAATACGACCTCCAAGGCGGCCCTCCTGCTTCCGGAATTGGATTCCCGAGTTCACCGATCAAGAATTGGTTCTTATCGAAACCACTCTAGCTGCTGGCATCTCTCAGAAGTGCTCTCGAGAAATGTCAACAGTAGTCTCTGGTAACACTGCTCTCGTTTGTTTACATCCCGATTTGTGTTCCTGAAGAAAACAAAATTTCAGCTGTAATCCGACCCAAAACCGCAAATATTGAACCGCAAAATCATCTGCTGATAACCCAGAACCCGAAACATACGGAATAAGCCCAGTTGCTGTCGCAAATACAGGTAAAGGCGAAATAGTCCGTCCATTGCTAACACCTGCTGCCCATAATCAAATTGAAAAATACCTCCGAACCATTGAGCCGAACACTTCGTGACCACCGATAAATATTCAATCATTGTACGCAACCATCGAAATAAACCAATCCAGTTTTGCTTTTTTATTATTTCGACCCGAATACGATCATCACAATAGCCCGTGCCACTTCAACCCCCGAACAGTATTGCATCGCATGTCACAGCAACTGCTGTCTTCGTCACACACCATAACCATAGAGGACCGTAGGTATACAACAGACGTCATCGAGTGCCGTGGTGCCATCCTACGCCAATAGATATTTTATCGCATCGTTTTTCCGATCACAGCGCCATCTCTTTGTCACTAAGGTAACGAAAGTACCATAAGACATCATTATGGCGGTAAAGAATTCGAAGGTCACTTTACTAGTTGTAACGGGTTTGTCGAGCCATTTTCCGTCTTCAATGTTCAGGAATGACAGAAAATTATCAGGAAATGATTGACTCTAACACTCATATAACGTGGTTATGCCTGTTCTGTAAAACTCTTCTGTGGAAAGCTAGATTCCAGAATGCGATGGTGTCCTTAAACGCGTCTAATGAGGGTCTCATAGATTCTTTGAAAACAGAAATGCGAGAGAGCATTCTTAAGGAAATTCGCCAGTAAATAAGAACTAGTTTGCACAACACCGAAACCAAACCTTGAAATTCATAGGTCGGCTATTCCTTCTTCCACGAGTAAAAGGCGTCGAATAGACAGCATCGTTGACAACCCAGCTAGTTTCCGCCCCACTCGAAAGTTGTGCGCAATTGGTACCTGTAGAGAATATTGGTATAATGAAATGAAATAACTCAATTTGCAAATTTATACATACACAATCGATAATACGAAATGGTATTTATCTCGGTATATATTGCGAAAGCATCCCTTGCGGGAAAAAGTAAGAGAATAAAACAGAAAATGAAAATATTCTCCCTTTCTGAATGATTTTGCAGTGAGAAAAAGAGAGAGAATGATTTGAACTTCTGTTCGGCGTCGAAGAAGAAAGAGATACTTGAGAGAGTCTATTGACGAAATTTAGTGCGAACGGTCGACATTTGTCGTGCATGTATAAAAAAAATGTAATAAAGTGAAACTTAAATTTAATATAGCTAAGGTTACGACAGTACCAATCCATCTGACCTGGAAATTTCGATGCGCTCACAGGAGACCCAAGGAGCTACACAAGATTCATCCCTTTTCTGGCTGTATCTCTCTGTCATTCTCCCATCAGTTCCTGAAGAACGAGTTTTGGCTATGGTGTGTTCTCATTTGGGGGTTCAGGAAGTTATGCTTGTTAAATTGATAACGAAGGGAAGAGACGTTCGATCCTTGTCGTTCATGTCGTACAAAGTTGGTATACCGTTGGACTTGAAACAAAAGGCACTGTCTCAACCGAAACATGGCCTGCTGAGATTCGATTTCGGATTGTTGCTATTGACTATAATTTCCCGAATCTTTCGTGGAATTTCGACGAAACTTCCAATGGATATTTTCCCGTAAATGCATCCACCGAACAAGAATTGGCTGCTATTGAAACCACTCCAGCTGCTGGCCTCTCTCAGAAGTGCTCGATTGAATTTTTATGAACAAACCAGGTGTAACTGATATCGTTGATCCACCTAGTTCAATTTTACCCAGTGATCGCCATCATAGACCACATGTAATAATATTTGATTGCTTGGACGATAATGTTATGATAGACGACGATTGCCTTTACGACCTTGATTTTGGAAGATCTAATTATGTCCCAGTAATTGAAACACTTGCATCAATAGATTGGACACACCTTATTGAACATCTCTGCCCTGATGAAGCTGTTTCCGTTTTCTACGATCATCTGCTAAGGATAGTTGCGCTTCACACTCCCAGGAAACGTCCTTCCCGGAAATCATACACATCAACACAGAGCTTCGCCGCTCTCGTAATAGATTGCGCAGAATATGTACGATATTTTCGGAACAGAACTGCACCAAACAACGCTGACCTAGCATCAATGGAAGCCGAATACTCGCGAGTCTCATTTGACGATCGGTCGTCTGAAACTTCTCGTGAATCTGCTGATCTGTTTGCTGAATTCTTCAAGAGTGTTTATTCTTCACAAAGCCCACCTGCCGTCAACGAGTACTTAGAAGCATTACCTAGCTTTGGCATAAACCTTCCTCAGCCTATTCTAACCAACCGTAAAGTCTTGGCAGCCCTCAAAGCTGTTGATCCAACTAAAGGACCGGGCCCGGACGATATTCCACCGTGACTTATACTAGCGATCGCAGAACCACTCGCCAAATGACTGCGCAATATATTCAATCGAACTCTAAATGATGGTATTTTTCCTAGTATCTGGAAGACCGCTGCCTTAAATCCCAATCTATGGAACATTCATGAAGTGGAAAATTATAGACCCATTTCGTTACTCTGTTGCCAGTCGAGAGTTCTCGAAACACTACTCTACGAGAGACTTTATAATGCTGCTAAACCATTTTTTTCTGAATATCAACACGGCTTCATGAGGAGTAGATCTACGGTTCAAATGTCATGAGCTATTCCGCTACACTAAACACTGTTGTTAGCAAAAAGCAACAAGTATACGCCATTTATATAGACTTCTCCAAATCATTTGATAAGGTTCCTCATGAGATCATGACAATCCGTAAAATCGGCTTCCCATCGTGATCTACAAGGTGGCTACTCTCGTATCTGACAAACAGACGAGCTTTTGTAAAACTACGGGGTATCCACTCTCAGCCATTTGTAGTCCACTTCGTTGTCCCCCCGGGAAAGTCACTTAGGACCACTCATTTTTATAATTTTTATTAAAGATCTTGCCTGGATACCCAAATTTCCAAAGCTGATGTACGCGGACGACCTTAAGGTAACTGAATCACTTATGGACTCTGCATCACTTCAAGCAGACATCTCGACTCTCCTGAATTAGTACAGCTACCACTCGCTAATGCTCATGATGCAGATGCATCACGTTCTGTAAAACGAGAGAACCGTTACGTTTCAACTATGCAATGGATACAGCGGAAACGTATCACAAACTAACCTTCTCGGACATTCTTGTATTCAACTGACCTCACAGACGAAACATGAATAAAGATAACTCTATTCCACCACTGAAACCTGCGTTATTAACCCTTTTTTTTTTCCAAAAATCGAATTTTTGGGATTCAGCCTTTTTTGCAAAACCGATGCTTTTCTATGGAATGTTTCAGAGTTTTTTTTTATTCCAAACGTCATGTTGACTATAAGAAAGTTTATAAGGCACCTTAACCTAAACATATTTTTCTTTGGGGATACATTACAAAAAAGCAAAAGTGAAAGAAATTACAAAATTAATGTAGTTTACAAAAATTACCAAAAATTACAAAAACGAAAATCTACAATTTTTAACCCATCAAATTGAGAAATGACTAGACATTCTTTTGCCATTTTTGTCATTTTTGTCTTTTTTGTCATTTTATGTCATTTTTGTCATTTTTGTTATTTTTGTCATTTTTACCATTTTTTTCAATTTTGTCAATTTGGTACTTTTTGTCACTTTTGTAATTTCGGTCACTTTTGTCAATTTTGTTATTTTTGTCAATTTTGTTATTTTTGCCATTATTGTGATTTTTGTCCATTTTGTCAATTTTGTCAATTCTGTCAATTTTCTTAATTTTGTCATCATTTTCATTTTTGTCATTTTTGTCATTTCTGTCATTTTTGTCATTTTTGTCTTTTTTATCTTTCTGTCATTTTTGTCATTTTAGTCATTTTTGTCATTTTCGTCATTTTTGTCATTTTTGTCATTTTTGTCATGTTTGTCATTTTTGTCATTTTTGTCATTTTTGTCATTTTTGTCATTTTTGTCATTTTTGTCATTTTTGTCATTTTTGTCATTTTTGTCATTTTTGTCATTTTTGTCATTTTTGTCATTTTTGTCATTTTTGTCATTTTTGTCATTTTTGTCATTTTTGTCATTTTTGTCATTTTTGTCAATTTTGTCAATTTTGTCAATTTTGTAATTTTTGTCACTTTTGTCAATTTTGTCAATTTTGTCAATTTTGTCAATTTTGTCAATTTTGTCAATTTTGTCAATTTTGTCAATTTTGTCAATTTTGTCAATTTTGTCAATTTTGTCAATTTTGTCAATTTTGTCAATTTTGTCAATTTTGTCAATTGTGTCAATTTTGTCAATTTTGTCAATTTTGTCAATTTTGTCAATTTTGTCAATTTTGACAATTTTGACCATTTTGACAATTTTGACAATTTTGACAATTTTGACAATTTTGACAATTTTGACAATTTTGACAATTTTGACAATTTTGACAATTTTGACAATTTTAACAATTTTGACAATTTTGACAATTTTGACAATTTTGACAATTTTGACAATTTTGACAATTTTGACAATTTTGACAATTTTGACAATTTTGACAATTTTGACAATTTTGACAATTTTGACAATTTTGACAATTTTGACAATTTTGACAATTTTGACAATTTTGACAATTTTGACAATTTTGACAATTTTGACAATTTTGACAATTTTGACAATTTTGACAATTTTGACAATTTTGACAATTTTGACAATTTTGACAATTTTGACAATTTTGACAATTTTGACAATTTTGACAATTTTGACAATTTTGACAATTTTGACAATTTTGACAATTTTGACAATTTTGACAATTTTGACAATTTTGACAATTTTGACAATTTTGACAATTTTGACAATTTTGACAATTTTGACAATTTTGACAATGTTGACAATTTTGACAATTTTGACAATTTTTTTTTTATTTGATCCTCATTAGAAAGAGTAATTTTAGTTCTCGATTCATGCAAACATGTTTCTTTTGTTTGGAAAACCTTCTCCTTCTTCCAGTGAGGGTTGAACTATTTAAGAAACTTTCCCTGGACTCAGAAAGTAAAGTTTCACCTAAATCGTTTCAGAAGTTTCCGAGTCTAGAGAAAGCAGACAGAAATTTAGTACAGCACAAAGCATCACACTATAGTTACAAACAGTAGCATACTCGTCATGAAATCACTTCTCATTTATCAGGCCCTTAACGATAATCACCCCGGTGAGACCGAAAGTCAACCGACAAAAAAACTACGCTTACGGTGGGCCAGAAAAATTCACCGCTTCGAATGTGACGATATGAATATTATATTCACACACAATCAGCTTGGAAGTTATCACTGGTAATAAACTATTTAGTCCGATGTGGAACAAAATCCCTTTGATGTCGGTGCCTTCTAGTTTAGGTACATAGACGATTGGACGCGCAACTACGCGTGAAAATGTTCTACAACAAACGAAAATGGGCTTGGTGGACCGGGAAAGGGCAATAAATCATTACCTAATTGAGTGTGTTTAATTTGACTATAAAAGGGCCCGGGGTATTGTTTAGGTCAATGTATGTTTTGGACTCTTCCATGGAACAGGAAACGATTGGTTTTTGTTAGTTTTTCTGTGAATGAATGTGTCTTTTGTTCGATGATTTTCGGAAGAATGAGAAGCACACGCCGTTTGGAGCTGAAATTACCCCAGCTAGCTTCCAGCGTACGCTGGGAAGAACAACAATTGGATCTAGATTAATCACATAATTATTATGCATCAATTAGAATTGCATATGCATTATTCGAGATTCTCTCGGGGAAACAAAGATTTAGCAGGTCTGATTCTGGATCTCCGACATGAAACATTCAAATTGAAGTGTTAGGAACTCACAAAGATTATACGGGAACTGAACTCGTCGTTTTTCTTAGAATTTGGGAATAGGAACTCTGTTTTAAGTTTTCTTAAGAGATAAACAATGCGAATGAGATTTATTTAGTTATGATATGGATACTAAATGTTTTTTCCTTCTAATTTCAGATCCCCGGACGAAAGATTGGCCTCTTATGTCCTCTCCATTACCCACACTGTCACTTTGTTTAGGATACGTCTACCTAGTCAAAGTAAGTCCAGCTTTACTCACCATTATATTTAAATAGCTTTAATTTTGAACGAAAACCTTAAAATCGCTCCGCCCTACGACAGTCACTAGATCAATGGATCTTAACTCACCACCCCAGGTGACCTTGACCTTGAAAGGCTCTCCGAATCTTTGAATGAGCAAAAATAAAAAAAATGAAACACCGGTTTGTCGATGGCCGAGGGGCGGATTGTTTATGCTCCACTAGATTCGGTTGCTGACTCACTGAATAATTACAGCGTGGCTACCGAATGATCAACTTTCAAAAATGGTGACGACGACGACGCCCTCAGTTTGTTGTTGTTTTTTTTTATACCCAATTTCCTTCATTAAGCCACCAAAGCACGTGCTGGAATTGAATGTCCCATCAATAACATTGATTGATTGTGATTTGGGAAATTTTCCCTCGCAAGTCTGTTCAATGTCTTAAGAACAATTAAACTGAAAAGACAAAAAGACGATAATTAAATGTGATACAATAGATTTTCGATTACGAAAATGAAGCTCCATCGAAAACAGTTGACAGGATTTTATTTATTTAAAAAACTCTACTCTCTTGATATTCCAATTAAACTTCTATTGGTCCAAATATACTACCCTGAGGCAACCTTCTCCTTTGAAAGAGCTGGTGATCCTCAGAGCAGTTCTGATGAATATAATTTAGTATTTAATGTGACAGTGTTTTTTTTTTTTTATTCTGGATATTTTGATGACCTGATCTGTTCTAATTTGCTCATCATGTCTCCGAATCGAATGATATCTCTGATCGCTTAAATTAACGTTCAAAATGCAACATTACCGAGTCGTTCAAAAATAAATAAAAGAAGCAGCAGAAAACCGCCAAAATCCACCGAACCAATGCCGATGTCCGAGGCTACTCAACCGTACTTGACCAAACCAACTAGTTGGTAGTGCACCTGAACTTGAAACAATACTCACGTAACAATTTTAAGCTGCTGCTGCGCGCCGATAGGTGCGTGACCGAAATCGTCAAGACGCCCATCACTAACCTTCGCGAGTTTGGCTTTTGAGACCAACAAAATCGAACGAAAAATGCCCGCGCTCTCCTCCACCATCCCCCCGAATGCATCTTAATGAAATTAATATGGCAAATCCGGCCGCGGACGTGCTTGGCCCCTGTCAAGAAAAAAAAAACAAAAAAAAACCCCGAAAATTACGCTTTCGCTGTTCACCTTGAAATTTTCGACGGAGATACACGGTGCTGCGCCGTCGTTGTCGTGGTCGCGTGGACCACGAAACGACCTCACGAAAATCATCGTCAGCGTTCGCCTCTATGCTTTAGCCAGAGCCATATAGCCATCGCAAAAATAACGGATGCAAGAAAAATGATAAATTTCGCTGCGGTTGGTTGAATGCGCGAGGAAAAGCAGGGAACCGGTTTGAGCTTTTCGGGGGTCTTACTCAACCGCACACGTGTGGCATTGGTGGGGGTACCCTCTTCTAGATAATGGCAATTGAGTAGCAGGGCGTGACAAAAATGGCGGGAATTTTTTTACAATCCATTTTACAGTACCGTTTTAATTTATATTTTAACAAATCAATATTTCCCGGACAACAGCTACCATCGTGATAGGGGGTGACATTGGGTTCGAATGAAAAAATGTTTGTTTTTGGTATACAGTCGAACCTGAATAAGCGAGAACCTCTATAAGGAACAGAATTCGCCAGAACCCATAATTTTTCCCATAAACCTCTATAATTGAGATTAAAAAAAACCTCTATAAGCGAGAGGAGTGAGGAGTAAGATGTGAGGAGTGAGGAGTGAGGAGTGAGGAGAGGATTGAGGATTGAGGAGTGAGGAGTGAGGAGTGAGGAGTGAGGAGTGAGGAGTGAGGAGTGAGGAGTGAGGAGTGAGGAGTGAGGAGTGAGAAGTTAGGAGTGAGGAGAGAGTAGTGAGGAGTTAGAAGCTAGGAGTTAAGAGTGAGTAGTGAGGAGTGAGGAGTGAGATGGGCTGAAAAGATTATCTCGATAGATGAATATCGAGAAAAATTATCACGTAAATCGTTATGGACTGCTGATGTCTTCACTTATCCCGCTTTGTAGAGTAAGTGAGAACAAAGTTTTTCCCTTTGATAGAAAATTTTCAACTAACTGGCGTTGAATACTTCACTTTATTGCTCGAACAGCCCTAAATTTAAAAAAAAGTTCACTGATTAGGGACAAAGTCTAGTGATTATTATGGGTAACATATGTTTAAGTTTAAGTTTATTATTCGAAATTACGGTAGCCTCAAAGTTACATATAACTGTTGTACAAGGTCAAGGATAGTAAACATTAAGTGAGATTACAAAATAACATTCGGTTTCTTGAAATTTCATTTTTAAAGTCGAATCACTGATGACTGATGTAGCATCTTCTTGAAAACGGCCATAGATTCCGCCGTTCTGGATTGAAGTGGAAGACTGTTTCAGTGTGAAGTGCCGTAGACCAGGATACTTTTCCTTGAAGTGGTGGTATGCCGAGGCACAATAAACGATCTGGATCTTTCACTCTGCGTGCGTTGTACTGTTTCTGCTAGGTATCCTGGACAGTTCTTGTGGTACAAGTTGCGCATGAAGCAACTTATACGCTGAAGGTAGTTATCCGGGAGGTCATGACCTACACTCAGCCGAAAAGGAAACGTTAAATTCACCTGGATTTTCACGTAGGCGCTCATTACGTGAATTTTCAAATGACTTACATGAACCACTTCAGAGCTATTAAAAAATCACTTGATCCGTACGTGAAATTCATATAGCCGTTTGCTGGCAATACAAAGACACATCCAATTTACGTGAAAATCCAGTGATCCGCCAAGTACAAAGGGATTTGGTGCATTCTATGTGATGTTCACGTAGCTTTGAATAACGATTTCACGTAAAATTTATGTGAGAGAGTACAGAACATACTCAATATGGCTACCATTCAATAGTTGGTGCTGGTAGTTAGAAAAATTGTATGATGGAGAAGCTGTTTTTTACGTAAGTAATAAAAATTTTATATTGTGACTGTTGTTTACATGCATCTTTTCCTTTTCAAATAGAACTTGAAATTGGCCAGCTACGACGGACAGAAAACCACCAAAAAGATCATCGAACAAATTTTTTGCGAAGGTATTGTGAAGTGAAATAAGCGAAGTGTAGTGTAATTTCAGATTAGTGGACTTATAAAGTTAGTCGAAACAATAAAATGTGTCTGCAAAACCAAAACATTTTTATTAATTTGTTAAGAAAGACTCACTACGTTCATATTACAATATAATCTATGTGAAATGCATGTAGCAGAACGAATCCCTATTCACATAAGATCTACGTGAACGGTATGCCCATAACATGAGAACACTTATGAAAATTATGTGAATTCTGTTTGCTACGCGAGCTCTGTTTGCTACCTGAAGTTCACGTAGGTTTCACATGATTTTCAGGGTGGCAAAAATCTATGTATATTTTCACGTAGCGGTAATGTGAAAAGTTTTTTCGGTGTAAATAGAGTGCTGCTTCTCAGAGTTGTAGTACTGTCTCTCCGTCGTAGGCTGTAGACAAATCGCACCGCTGATTTGAAACTTCGAAGAAGTTGATTTTTCTGTGCAGCAGACAAATCAGGATAGTACACTACGTCGCAATAGGTTAGAATCGGGATGATGACAGCTTGTACTAGCTTTATTCTAGTGGCAGTGGGAAGAACTGCTTTAAACCCAGTAAACGTTCGGAGAGTATAATAAACTTTGGAAACTACCTCGTTCACTTGTTTATCCCAGTTCAGTTGTTCGTCCATGGTCAACCCAAGATTTTTTTATGAGCCTTTGGGTTGGAATTATTTCTCCGCAGAAAACAATGTTGTTGTTTGTTGTTAGTGAACCTGTTTTCGAGAAAATGATAGCTTGGGTCTTTTTCGGATTGGGATGTAGATAATTCAGCCTACTCCAAAGTTCGATGCAGGTTAGGTCTTCGTTGACTAGAGTGATCATGTCATCGAGGCGGTTGATCGAGCCGGAGGTATAGATCTGCAAATCATCAGCATACAGATGGTATTGACATTTGAGATCATTGGCAATGCTGTTAATGTACAGACTGAATAACAAGGCACTCAGGTAAGATCCTTGAGATGTTCCATCGTTGAGTCTTCGCTCGGATGAGTACTGCTGCCCACATTTAACCACTTGTGATCTTCTGTTGAGTTGAGGTCGAAAGATATAGAAGTATCTTATCATATGACCCATAAAACAGTGCAAAACATTCTCAAACTACCTCATCATACCATCATACTGATTTTTTTTTCTTTTATGAGCAGGGAAAAGCCCGCGGGAGTGGAACTTCTTCTTCCATGTTCCTTCTCCAGTGGGCGCAAAACCTCCTCATCATTTTTATTTATTTTTTTTTCTTTTTTCAATTCGATTTTACAATTAGTTATGCACATTCATTTCAAAAACACTTGAATTTTTCGAATCACTTAATTTTGGTGACGATTTGTGGCGTTTGTTGGTGGTACTTGTTGGTGGCGGCGGGCGATGGCGGTGGGCGGTAGTGGTGGGTGGTGGAGGTTTTTGGCGGCGGTGGTATTTGGCGGGAATGAGAAGATAAAATAATACATTTGTGGTTAGACGAATGTGGTTGGAACGTTTACGGGGTATCGAATGATGGGAAGGTAGAGTTGAATTTGCTTCCAGCGAGAATAATCTCTGTTAAGGAAGCGCTAGCTGGCTATTGTTTACAGTTATCAACCATCGGATGTTCCGGGATCAGATTTAATGGAAATATGATTCAATTTTATTTCTGATGTAAGTTTTCAGCTTGCTTTTGAATTTTCGTGGGTTTCTTTTTTCTCTGAGGCTTCTGGGTACTGAGTTAAAAAGGACCTTGCTATAGTAAGGGAATGCTTTCCTTGAAATTTCGCTGTTGGGTCTAGTAATTGAAAGGGCGGCTGAATTACGAAGCTCGTACGCGTGGTTGGGTTGCTCGTACACTACGTTGTTATGTATCAGTTGATCGTTCAAATGTGAGTGGATTATCGATGTGGCTTGTAGCTCTCTCAGCGCCTGAATTGGAATTATACTGTCATCTGCTTCAGAATACAAGTTTTTACTAGGGTACAACCAAGGACGATTGTAGACAGCTTTGAGACAACGGTTCTGAGCTGCTTGAAGAGGATAAAACTGAGATTGGCCGATAGTTGTTTACATCCAGTCTAGATCCTTCTTTGTGTATTGGCACAATTTTAGCTATTTTGAGACACTCAGGAAAATTCCCGGTGAGAAGGCTTTCGTTAAACACATCACGCATCAGTATCGAGAAGAATTGGTGATGGTTTTTGATAAAGTATGCCGGTATTCCATCAGGTCCTACGCTTTTGTTTGAATCAAGATTTTTGATTTTTAAGATAACTTCTTGCTCGGTAGCTGGTTCCAGAAATATCGAACTACGTAGTTGAACCAAGGTTCCGAATCGATTTGTGTTTCCCTGACTGTTGATAGTTGAAGCAAGTTGGGGCCCTATGTCACTAAAAAAGTTATTGAAGATGTCGGCAACAGTCTTTTCGTGGCTCGTAAGATTTTCATTTACTAATAAATTCAGCGTATCTTGCTCTTCTACTCGGATTTGCTGACAATGTTCCAATCACAGTTGTAATATGCAGTTCAAATTATGATTTGAAAGATACACATTAGAAAGAAGGTGATAAAAATCATTAGTTTTTTTTTAAATTTAATTCCATTTAAATTCCCCAATTTTTTTGTTGTTATTTTGTAATCTATTAACTTTGACGCTGCCTGTCGGTTACAATTAACTAAATCGACAGATGGAAGTAGGCGATGGCTGATGTACGTCACACGTCTTTTTTTTCGTTTTGCTTATTATTGCGATAATTATCGTGCTCTAATTGAGTGAATCTTTTTGAATTGATATTTAATAATATCAACGTGAGGACGGATGTTCACAGGCAGTGAGTGGTGGTTACCAGAAAAAGTGCCACAAATTTTAGGGACGGGGGTTTTCAAAGAGGTTCAAAATTTGCCTAATATAAGAATTGAAAGCAGTGCTGTTGTTCGTGTATGTCGGAGAAAGTGGTCAAATTCACGGATCCTTAAATTTTGGATTGAAACCTAATGTTGTTCCGAGGCAAGTGATAGAGAAGTGTTATTATCCTGTGAAGTTTTTGTGAAAAGATTCAAACAGCTGGCTAATGTGACACCAATCTTCAAACCAATTGCCTTTTGAGTATGATGTCCCCCGAGCTGTTTGAAGAAATCTACCAAGAGAAAGAATTGGGTTGCTTCGATTGAAAAAAAAACATGTGTAAAAAGCGCACTGCAGGGGAAGACAAATTGCGCGTATGACGTCATATTCAACTCTCTTCCCATCTACCAAGCAAGATTCCCTGAAACCCCCCTGAAACAGCTTGATGGGTCGTATGAGTTCTCTGCACCTAAAGAGTTAATTTACTGTTTCAGATCTTCTTAAAATAACCACATTAATCTTTAAAATGAACGTTTGAAATAGGAATTGAATCCAGATTCTCATTTTGGCATCTCTGCTGGTTTTGTTGTATCAGCCAATGCAAAATGTGTGTTTGTAGTCACCCCATGCTATGCTATTTAAATTCTCAAAATCGACAAGATCTACCGATATCTTCATTTTTCGACTAATCGTTCGTCAACAAAAATGCTCGACGCGCACCAAGAGCTTTCAGTGAAGGGGAGTTGAAAACAGCAAATGAAGAAAGGCACCTCATACCTTGATAATGAATGGGGGCTTTTTCGGTATTCATGAATGGCACTGCCTTTTGCGTAAGTGAGTATATAAATAAGATGACACACACAACTTACTTGTTCGGGACATCGGCGTCGCGTCATCGTCGTCATCGGTTGAACGGACCCCGAAACCTATTAATGATCAGTAACCGATTACGAGTGCTATTGGAAGAGAACTGCCAAACCCGAAAAAGCGAAAAAAATGAAAAAAAAGTGGTTCAGGGTCAGATTCCAATTGGAACCGAGAAAGGTGTGGATTTTTCTTAGGGAATTTTTATGACTTGAGAAGAGTTCTCGTTCATCGTATGTCGGAGAAAGTGGTCAAATTCACGGATCCTTAAATTTTGGATTGAAACCTAATGTTGTTCCGAGGCAAGTGATAGAGAAGTGTTATTATCCTGTGAAGTTTTTGTGAAAAGATTCAAACAGCTGGCTAATGTGACACCAATCTTCAAACCAATTGCCTTTTGAGTATGATGTCCCCCGAGCTGTTTGAAGAAATCTACCAAGAGAAAGAATTGGGTTGCTTCGATTGAAAAAAAAACATGTGTAAAAAGCGCACTGCAGGGGAAGACAAATTGCGCGTATGACGTCATATTCAACTCTCTTCCCATCTACCAAGCAAGATTCCCTGAAACCCCCCTGAAACAGCTTGATGGGTCGTATGAGTTCTCTGCACCTAAAGAGTTAATTTACTGTTTCAGATCTTCTTAAAATAACCACATTAATCTTTAAAATGAACGTTTGAAATAGGAATTGAATCCAGATTCTCATTTTGGCATCTCTGCTGGTTTTGTTGTATCAGCCAATGCAAAATGTGTGTTTGTAGTCACCCCATGCTATGCTATTTAAATTCTCAAAATCGACAAGATCTACCGATATCTTCATTTTTCGACTAATCGTTCGTCAACAAAAATGCTCGACGCGCACCAAGAGCTTTCAGTGAAGGGGAGTTGAAAACAGCAAATGAAGAAAGGCACCTCATACCTTGATAATGAATGGGGGCTTTTTCGGTATTCATGAATGGCACTGCCTTTTGCGTAAGTGAGTATATAAATAAGATGACACACACAACTTACTTGTTCGGGACATCGGCGTCGCGTCATCGTCGTCATCGGTTGAACGGACCCCGAAACCTATTAATGATCAGTAACCGATTACGAGTGCTATTGGAAGAGAACTGCCAAACCCGAAAAAGCGAAAAAAATGAAAAAAAAGTGGTTCAGGGTCAGATTCCAATTGGAACCGAGAAAGGTGTGGATTTTTCTTAGGGAATTTTTATGACTTGAGAAGAGTTCTCGTTCATCTTTTGATTTATAAAGGATTTAAAAAAAACTGCTGAACATTCTAAACAACTGAATGACACCCTTCGTGGTGTTATTTATTCCATAATCAGTATAACTGCTGAAGAAAAAACTAATTTACTGTCATTTACACGGTTCCATGCCCTCAGCTAAAGGCGTATGAAAGCTGACACGACACGACGGATATAACTGGAGCTAGAAAAAAAAAGATGTTCATCGTATAATTAGCGCCGACATTCAATCTCTCTCTAAGTATTCACTTACTTATTCGTATGTATATCTACATACAGATAAACAACCGGCTTCGTCCGCATCAAAACAAATCGTTAAACTTAGATAAGCACAGACAATAGACCAATTGACGGCTATCTTCATTGGCAGTTCATTCATCTCACGTGAATGGGGCCGTTTAAGTTCGAATCTTCTCGAAACGATCACTTTAATTCAAGATTCTCATTGAAAAGTTTTTTTTTTTTTCAAATATTCCTGTTTATAAATAGGTGAAACACTTAAAAGTTAAGTTTTTGTTTCGAATTTTACAACTTCAAAATACTTTTCAATCCGAAATACCCACGTCGCGTCATCGGTAATAAAAATCGATATCGTTCCTCGTTGTAAGTTGAATTAAAGGGATTTTTCCGATTGCTTTGATTCAGTAGAATTATTCAGCCAAGTAGGCTGACAACGCATATAAGTGTCGCTATCGGTAATCTATCGACTAAGAAATTTCGTGAAGACTCTCCGTTATCTGTATGATTTTTTGTCCCCAAGTTTGTTGACCTATTTTTGATGGAAATTTTTCCCGGTTTTCAAGAGCCTCGTTTTCCACGGTTCAAGGATTTCTAACGGCAACAGAAAACTGGCGATGGCAACACTTGAGTGACCGAATTTGTTATCATATCTTCAAGCTCAACTGACCGTGAATTTCGTAGTTTTGTGGGTCACACATTCGGCGGCAAACTCGTTCCTGGATGGTTTTTTTCGTTTTTCATACATTTTTTTCTATCTTGATTCCAACGATCAGTGACCTGAAACAAATCAAAGTTTCATACTAACAAAAATTTTGGAAAATGTAATTTAACCGAATCAAAGCAATCGAAAGATTCCTTTTAATTCAACCACGGTAAATGAAAAGTTCATATACCAGTATTTCGATAGCAACTTACTACCTTCTTCAGTGAACGTTTTCGATTGATGAATGTGTATCGTTTCCCTCCCTTATATTGTCCGGGTTAGGTAAGCTACTACTAGGTAGCAGAAACCTCCGAATGCTCGGCAGTTGTGCCGTTGTCTGTTTTTTGGGTCTACCTACCCTATTCTGGGTGTTTTCTGGTAGTGCTAAATTATTTTCTACCCGTTTTTGGGCATTGTCAGGTAAATTATTGTATTTCTTTTTACCTAAGAATTTGAACAACCAAGTGTGCCCTGGTCCGGAGTCTCCGTTTAAGAGATGAACTGATTTTTCATTGAAGATTTCAATGCTTTCAGCAACATCCAATTTAAGCGAATTACTATTCAAAGACCGGATCAGCGAGACATTTCCTCGATCAATAGAGTGACCAGATTCACACATGTGTAAAGCTACTGCAGATCTAGGATTCTGTGAAGGAAGAATTTTCTTCTTTGAGTCAGATCTAGCTATAGCCATGTGTTCCTCGAATCTATCAATCAACTTCCTTCTGGTTTGTCCAATGTACACCTTATCACAGTCGGAACAACTGATTTTGTACACACCAGATCTATGAAGGAGCTCCACTGGATCTTTTGTCGATCCTAAGATGGATTTCAGTTGATTATTAGAGCTAGTGAACACTAGTTCAATATCGAACTTTGTCAACTTGTGTCGTAATTCGACTGCGTTGACACTGTTGAACTCCATGGACCTTCGTTGAAACTCCTTCTGAACAGGAGTTAAAGTAGTGAAAGATTTCCGTTGAAGCAATCTTTCTTTTTTCCTTATGATGGCTTGAATGGATCTACTTTGGTATCCATTTTTATTAGCCGTTTGGAAAATATATTGGAGTTCCTTTTCTCTTCCTTCAGTTGATAGGGGAATGGAGTTCATCCGATGGATCATGTGGTGGAACGCCGCCATCTTATGCTGGAACGAGTGGTTCGAGGTGCTCGGTATTACCCTCATGGTGTTTGTCGGCTTTCTGTAGATTTCGAATTGGAATAGGCCATCATCTCTCCTTACCAGAACATCCAGGAAAGGTAATTTTCTGTCTTCTTCTATTTCGCAAGTGAATTTAATATTCTTATGCAAACCGTTTATGGATGTTAGAAGTTCTTCTAGAAAATCTTTGTTTACTACACAAAAAACGTCATCGACGTATCTCCACCATTTTTCGGGTAATAAATCTTGATTTTCAAGAGTCTCCTCCAAATGAGCCATAAACAGTTCACACAAGAATGTAGACAGAGGATTTCCCATTGGTGCCCCCTTTGTTTGTCTATAGAACAAATCTCTAAATTTAAAGAAGGTTTGTCCCATACACAAGTCCATCAATTTCTTGTAGTTTCTAACTTTGAGTTTCCAAGTGCTCCCATTGTGTTGTTGAAGCAACCAATCTTCTAGCAGATTAGAAGCTTCTTTAACGGGAACACTTGGAAACAAAGCTGAAACATCAAAGGAAACCATGACCTCGTCCTCTTCTATGCCTCCCGACGCCTGCAGTCTGTTCACGAACTCTAAGGTGTTGGTCACCGATCTCGTTTTGAAAGGTTTTGGCATCCTTTTAAACTCGTTCAGTAGCCACTTCGCCACTTTTTCAGTGGGCGCGTTCACTCCCGAAATTATCTCCCTCATCTCATTCCCTGGTTTGTGAATCTTCGGTAGGCCTTTGATTCTAGGGACAACAGAGTGTAATTTAACCGTTTATTTTTTTTTTCTTCCCCAGGTTCTGGGCCCCAGGCTCATGGAAAACCGCAAACCATTCCAGCTGAAAAACACCCTCATAGTCTACAACTTTGTACAAGTCATCTTCAGTGCCTGGTTATTTTATGAGGTATTTGTTTGAATTTCTAAGCTACCGTTTCGCATTACATCGATAATTTCACCATTCATCCACCATCGCATCAATCGTTTTCCATGACAAAAGTTCATCTCTCATTGCTAAAGTTTGACTGTAGTCGAAAATTTTACCCGATAAAAGGACTTGACTCGAAAATAAAAAAAAACAACTGAGGAAGACACAAATTACACCTACACGAACAACAACACACCACATCCATCTTTGGGACACAAAAACTAAAAGTCAAAGTCATGTAAATACTTACGTTTGTATTGGATAATTTGTAGATTGTGTGCAAGTGATTAGTTTTAGACATCGTCTAGTGTATTAATTTTTTGAGTGTTTATTCTAACTGGATTTGAAGTATCGCAAGTGAACAGTAGTTAAAAAAAACGTTTGATTTCTCATTAACAATTTATATTTGTCAAGTAGATGTCGTACTGGATTGATTGCATATAAGACAAGTCAGAATTGGGACGAAAAAAGGTTCAAACGGTTTTAGGTTCCTTGACCCAATAACAGCTGTGAAAATTTTGGTGGCTCTAGGTTTTCAAAAGGAGCTGTAGCAAAACATTCAAAATTTGTGTAAAAATTTTTAAGGATGAAAAAAGTGACTTTTTTCTTTCAAAATTCCTACAGCCTAACTGTTGCATTGAACTCAATTTTTCCAAGCTACATCTTATTGCTGAAGATTCAAAGAACAGCTTTGCCGAAGACTGTAAACCTCTAAGATGCGTCAATCAAAAGTTATGACGAATCGAAAATTGAATAATTTAATTTGATCTCGCATCTTTTCAAATGGCACACCTGCACTGAATATTGGGAAGGAGCCATTATACGCTGGAAACTAGCTGGCGTGTTCCTCCAAATGCAGAAGAGTTTTCGTATCATTTTCAAATGTCGTGAAAGTTGGTAAAACCTTATTTCGGCCCGGAAATTGTTTCTGATAAGTAACGAACCCCTGCCAACTTGGCCTGCCTTACTTAGCAGAAGCAATTTCCGGGGCCTAAAAAACCGTTTAACCAAGCTCACGACAATCGAAAACCAATGATATGAAAACAATTTTGCATATGGAGAAACACGCCAGCTAGTTTCCAGCGTATAATGGCTCCTTCTCAACATTCTGTGCAGGGATGCCATTTGAAAAGATGCTAAAACAAATTAAATTATTCAAATTTGAAATCGTTATAACTTTCGATTGACGCACCTTAGAGGTTCTCGGTCTTCGACAAAGTTGTTATTTGAATCTTCAGCAATAAGATGAAGCTTGGAAAATTTGAGTCCAATGCAACAGTCAGACTGTAGGAATTTTTGAACAAAAAATTCACTTTTTCCATACAAATTTTGAATTTTTTGCTGCAACCTATTTAAAATTATTAGAAGGAACCCAAAACCGTTTGATACTTTTTTTGGCCTGATTCTGACCAGTCGTTTGCATATCCCTAATTATGTGTTTTTTGAATTCTATGATCGTTTGTTTGTATTTTGATCGAATGCATGTTTGATAATCGCATTGCCAGAAGCATGAACACTTGGTTGAAATTGTGAAATGTGCATCAAAAACTGAAGTATTGTACTTTTTTTATGAACTTTTCCTAAGCAGTTTTATCCAGTTTCCATAAAGTGTTGAATTTTGGGTTCGTCGCTTAAATTTCCAACAACCGCATTGAAATCTCTGTCGAAAAATTCGAATTCAAACCAGTGTTCCAAGTTAAAATATATGAGTTTGAAATTTATACCACATGAAAATCAAAATAAAATAAAATTGAAAGAAAAATTTTTATCTTTCGAACTCTTATCTCTAAATTTAAATTTGTAACCTTTCTGAATTGGATACTACACACAAAATAGCTTCAATAGCTCCTTAAAATAAAGAGGGTTCCAAACAAGGAGTTAGTTTCCGATTTCAATTTGTTTCTTGTCCAATCTGAACCCCAGGTATACAATTTTGACAATTTTGAAAATTTTGACAATTTTGACAATTTTGATGATTTTGAAAATTTTGACAATTTTGACAATTTTGACAATTTTTGTCAATTTTGACAATTTTGACAATTTTGACAATTTTGACAATTTTGACAGTTTTGACAATTTTGACAATTTTGACAATTTTGACAATTTTGACAATTTTGACAATTTTGACAATTTTGACAATTTTGACAATTTTGACAATTTTGACAATTTTGACAATTTTGACAATTTTGACAATTTTGACAATTTTGACAATTTTGACAATTTTGACAATTTTGACAATTTTGACAATTTTGACAATTTTGACAATTTTGACAATTTTGACAATTTTGACAATTTTGACAATTTTGACAATTTTGACAATTTTGACAATTTTGACAATTTTGACAATTTTGACAATTTTGACAATTTTGACAATTTTGACAATTTTGACAATTTTGACAATTTTGACAATTTTGACAATTTTGACAATTTTGACAATTTCGACAATTTCGACAATTTTGACAATTTCGACAATTTTGACAATTTTTACAATTTTGACAATTTTGACAATTTTAAAAATTTTAAAAATTTTAAAAATTTTAAAAATTTTGACAATTTTGACAATTTTGACAATTTCGACAATTTTGACAATTTTGAAAATTTTAAAAATTTGACAATTTTGACAATTTTGACAATTTTGACAATTTTGACCATTTTTACAATTTTGACAATTTTGACAATTTTGACAATTTTGACAATTTTGACAATTTTGACAATTTTGACAGATTTGACGATTTTGACAATTTTGACAATTTTGACAATTTTGACAATTTTGACAATTTTGACAATTTTGACAATTTTGACAATTTTGACAATTTTGACAATTTTGACAATTTTGATAATTTTGATAATTTTGACAATTTTGACAATTTTGACAATTTTGACAATTTTTGACAATTTTGACAATTTTGACAATTTTGACAATTTTGACAATTTTGACAATTTTGACAATTTTGACAATTTTCACAATTTTGACAATTTTGACAATTTTCAAAATTTTGACAACTTTGACAATTTTGACAATTTTGACAATTTTTGACAATTTTGACAATTTTGACAATTTTGACAATTTTGACAATTTTGACAATTTTCACAATTTTGACAATTTTGACAATTTTGACAATTTTGACAATTTTGACAATTTTGACAATTTTGACAATTTTGACAATTTTGACAATTTTGACAATTTTGACAATTTTGACAATTTTGACAATTTTGACAATTTTGACAATTTTGACAATTTTGACAATTTTGACAATTTTGACAATTTTGACAATTTTGACAATTTTGACAATTTTGACAATTTTGACGATTTTGACAATTTTGACAATTTTGACAATTTTGAAAATTTTGACAATTTTGACAATTTTGACAATTTTGACAATTTTGACAATTTTGACAGATTTGACAATTTTGACAATTTTGACAATTTTGACAATTTTGACAATTTTGACAATTTTGACAATTTTGACAATTTTGACAATTTTGACAATTTTGACAATTTTGACAATTTTGATAATTTTGATAATTTTGACAATTTTGACAATTTTGACAATTTTTGACAATTTTGACAATTTTGACAATTTTGACAATTTTGACAATTTTGACAATTTTGACAATTTTGACAATTTTTGACAATTTTGACAATTTTGACAATTTTGACAATTTTGACAATTTTCACAATTTTGACAATTTTGACAATTTTGACAATTTTGACAATTTTGACAATTTTCAAAATTTTGACAACTTTGACAATTTTGACAATTTTGACAATTTTGACAATTTTGACAATTTTGACAATTTTGACAATTTTGACAATTTTGACAATTTTGATAATTTTGATAATTTTGACAATTTTGACAATTTTGACAATTTTGACAATTTTTGACAATTTTGACAATTTTGACAATTTTGACAATTTTGACAATTTTGACAATTTTGACAATTTTGACAATTTTGACAATTTTCACAATTTTGACAATTTTGACAATTTTGAAAATTTTGACAACTTTGACAATTTTGACAATTTTGACAATTTTGACAATTTTGACAATTTTGACAATTTTGACAATTTGGACAGTTTTGTTAAGTTTGACAATTTTGACAATTTTGACAATTTTGACAACTTTGTCAATTTTCTCAATTTTCTCAATTTTCTCAATTTTGACAATTTTAACAATTTTGACAATTTTGACAATTTTGACAATTTTGACAATTTTGACAATTTTGACAATTTTGACAATTTTGACAATTTTGACAATTTTGACAATTTTGACAATTTTGACAATTTTGACAATTTTGACAATTTTGACAATTTTGACAATTTTGACAGATTTGACAATTTTGACAATTTTGACAATTTTGACAATTTTGACAATTTTGACAATTTTGACAATTTTGACAATTTTGACAATTTTGACAATTTTGATAATTTTGATAATTTTGACAATTTTGACAATTTTGACAATTTTGACAATTTTTGACAATTTTGACAATTTTGACAATTTTGACAATTTTGACAATTTTGACAATTTTGACAATTTTGACAATTTTGACCATTTTGACAATTTTGACAATTTTGACAATTTTGACAATTTTGACAATTTTGACAATTTTGACAATTTTGACAATTTTGACAATTTTGACGATTTTGACAATTTTGACAATTTTGACAATTTTGACAATTTTGAAAATTTTGACAATTTTGACAATTTTGACAGTTTTAACAGTTTTGACACTTTTGTCAATTTTGACAATTTTGACAATTTTGACAATTTTGACAATTTTGACAATTTTGACAATTTTGACAATTTTGACAATTTTGACAATTTTGACAATTTTGACAATTTGGACAGTTTTGTTAAGTTTGACAATTTTGACAATTTTGACAATTTTGACAACTTTGTCAATTTTCTCAATTTTCTCAATTTTCTCAATTTTGACAATTTTAACAATTTTGACAATTTTGACAATTTTGACAATTTTGACAATTTTGACAATTTTGACAATTTTGACAATTTTGACAATTTTGACAATTTTGACAATTTTGACAATTTTGACAATTTTGACAATTTTGACAATTTTGACAATTTTGACAATTTTGACAATTTTGACAATTTTGACAATTTTGACAATTTTGACAATTTTGACAGATTTGACAATTTTGACAATTTTGACAATTTTGACAATTTTGACAATTTTGACAATTTTGACAATTTTGACAATTTTGACAATTTTGACAATTTTGACAATTTTGACAATTTTGACAATTTTGACAATTTTGACAATTTTGACAATTTTGACAATTTTGACAATTTTGACAATTTTGACAATTTTGACAATTTTGACAATTTTGACAATTTTGACAATTTTGACAATTTTGACAATTTTGACAATTTTGATAATTTTGATAATTTTGACAATTTTGACAATTTTGACAATTTTGACAATTTTTGACAATTTTGACAATTTTGACAATTTTGACAATTTTGACAATTTTGACAATTTTGACAATTTTGACAATTTTGACAATTTTGACAATTTTGACAATTTTGACAATTTTGACAATTTTGACAATTTTGACAATTTTGACAATTTTGACAATTTTGACAATTTTGACAATTTTGACAATTTTGACAATTTTGACAATTTTGACAATTTTGACAATTTGGACAGTTTTGTTAAGTTTGACAATTTTGACAATTTTGACAATTTTGACAACTTTGTCAATTTTCTCAATTTTCTCAATTTTCTCAATTTTGACAATTTTAACAATTTTGACAATTTTGACAATTTTGACAATTTTGACAATTTTGACAATTTTGACAATTTTGACAATTTTGACAATTTTGACAATTTTGACAATTTTGACAATTTTGACAGATTTGACAATTTTGACAATTTTGACAATTTTGACAATTTTGACAATTTTGACAATTTTGACAATTTTGACAATTTTGACAATTTTGATAATTTTGATAATTTTGACAATTTTGACAATTTTGACAATTTTGACAATTTTTGACAATTTTGACAATTTTGACAATTTTGACAATTTTGACAATTTTGACAATTTTGACAATTTTGACAATTTTGACAATTTTGACAATTTTGACAATTTTGACAATTTTGACAATTTTGACAATTTTGACAATTTTCACAATTTTGACAATTTTGACAATTTTGACAATTTTGACAATTTTCAAAATTTGACAACTTTGACAATTTTGACAATTTTGACAATTTTGACAATTTTGACAATTTTGACAATTTTGACAATTTTGACAATTTTGACAATTTTGACAATTTTGACAATTTTGACAATTTTGACAATTTTGACAATTTTGACAATTTTCACAATTTTCACAATTTTGACAATTTTGACAATTTTGACAATTTTGACAATTTTGACAATTTTGACAATTTTGACAATTTTGACAATTTTGACAATTTTGACAATTTTGACAATTTTGACAATTTTGACAATTTTGACAATTTTGACAATTTTGACAATTTTGACAATTTTGACAATTTTGACAATTTTGACGATTTTGACAATTTTGACAATTTTGACAATTTTGAAAATTTTGACAATTTTGACAATTTTGACAATTTTGACAATTTTGACAATTTTGACAATTTTGACAGTTTTAACAGTTTTGACACTTTTGTCAATTTTGACAATTTTGACAATTTTGACAATTTTGACAATTTTGACAATTTTGACAATTTTGACAATTTTGACAATTTTGACAATTTTGACAATTTGGACAGTTTTGTTAAGTTTGACAATTTTGACAATTTTGACAATTTTGACAACTTTGTCAATTTTCTCAATTTTCTCAATTTTCTCAATTTTGTCAATTTTGACAATTTTGTCAATTTTGACAATTTTGACAATTTTGTCAATGTTGACAATTTTGACAATTTTGACAATTTTGACAGTTTTAACAGTTTTGACACTTTTTACAATTTTGTCAATTTTGACAATTTTGACAATTTTGACAATTTTGACAATTTTGACAATTTTGACAATTTTGACAATTTTGACAATTTTGACAATTTTGACAATTTTGACAATTTTGACAATTTTGACAATTTTGACAATTTTGACAATTTTGACAATTTTGACAATTTTGTTAAGTTTGACAATTTTGACAATTTTGACAACTTTGTCAATTTTGTCAATTTTGACAATTTTGACAATTTTGACAATTTTGACAATTTTGACAATTTTGACAATTTTGACAATTTTGACAATTTTGTCAATTTTGTCAATTTTGTCAATTTTGTCAATTTCGTCAATTTTGTCAATTTTGTCAATTTTGCCAATTTTTTTAATTTTGTTAATTTTGTCAATTTTGTCAATTTTGTCATTTTTGACAATTTTGTTATTTTGACAGTTTTGACAATGTTGGCAATTTTGACAATTTTATCAATGTCAGCCAAGGATTGAAATCGGAAACATTCCCCTCTTTGGAATTGCTCTATAAAACTTGCACAAAAATATAATCAAAATAGCAATGTATCGCAGTAATTTTGGAATATCATTGAATACGTCACTTATGGTGAGCGAAATTTTGGTTTTCAGTGATTTTTTATGGAATTTTCTTTGGATGTTTTGTTTCAAACTTGAAGTTAAGGTTTAAAAAATGTGAGAACCACATTTAACTAAAAATCCAGATTATGAAAATATTTTTTTAGTTAAAATGAAAAATTTCAAAACAAAATCCAAATTTCCATTGTTTTTCTGGATTTATTTTTTTATTTTTACTCAGAATTTCGCAAGAATCAGAAGTAAGAAATTTGAAAAATATAAAAAATTATATACGTTTATTTAACTGAAATTTGAATTTTTGTTATTTCTGTTTTTCCAAGTTTTGACTTTCGAAATCATCGAGAGATTTTTTGTTATTTCAAAATGGATTCATATTCATGATAATATAGAATCTTAGATTTTTCGGAGTTAAATGAAAATCAATTTTTCAACGGTTTAACGGGTTTTAAACTTTTTAAGTGCAATTTTGCAACCCGCGCCTCTTCAAAGCTGAACTCGCGCCTCGTGTCATTGTCTCGACGATGACAGTTCATTCACCAGTTCATTTTTTTATCGCTAAAATAAAAGCGGTCAACCTTTGTAGTGCAACCTCATTGCGGAAATTCAGCGATCTGTATCGTCGTCGATCGCAAGAACGAAACACACAATACAACACTCAGAAACACTACCAGAAACAAAACAAAAAAAAAACAACACACGCCAAAACCAAACGACCTTCCTTTCACTTTTCGACAAAACTAGACAGGCAAAACCACCCGGCGCAGCAGATCTCAATGAACTCTTTCAAGATTATCGATTCTTTGAGCAAACCCCCTGCATACGGAAAACTGAGAGCAACGGCAGCAGCAGCATCTTAATCGGGTCGGCCTTCGACAGTCGCCTTTCCTTTTTTTTTACCAAGAAGCAGCAGACCACTTTGGGCTGCTGGCAAGAACGCGAGAAAATCTCGAAATTCTTCGACCCCGGAAGCCGGAAGTGATTCTTGCATCCAGCATCCAGCCAGCAGCCACAGATGCAGTTTTATTAACTTTGAATGTTTTCTTTATCTTTTATTTTTTCTTTTCCACGACTTTTGCAACTCTACTCATCAACAAACAATAACCACAAATTATAAACACACAAAAAACACCCTCCCGATTCTGCATGAAATGCAACTGTGCAATGCAATGGTTTCCCCCTACCCGCGACTTGCTCTGCCTTACCCTGTGTTAACTCAAAAAAAAAAAACGAAAAATACGCATAGTGTCTAATGGGTGGATGGTGGGGCCACTACAGCTTCCGGTGCCAGCCAGTTGATCACGGAACGACGGGCCTAGCGATGAGAGTAAGTCGATCTCCGCAGCACACTCCAGGAAGTTAGGAAAAATCTCAAATCCCACCCCCCTTTAGGACACAACAGAAAGACACCCACACCCACACGCACACTCGAACACCCCTCTTGAAGCTCAAGCCAAGATGGCAGGTCAACATAAGGACAAAAACACCTCCCACAACCCACAAACACCCACCAACACTGTCTGTGTCAGATACTATGCTAGATTTAGAAAAAAAAACAAATTTAAAATTCTGCCCCTAAACTTCCTCTAGAACTCTCTCACTCTCTTTTTCTTTTCCGTTTGGGTTAAATGTTAAGAAATCGCGGATCATCCGGATTTCTCAGTCCAAACCGCCAACCGGAAATAGGCTCCAAATGGGAAGCCAAACTCCAAACCACCGGAGAACTTCCCTAGAGGCCAACCTCCCGAATCTATGACCCGGGAAGGAAAGCAACGTCCTGCTGCGACGGACCCAACGACACGATCACGAATGTCGATTGCTCCAAGTCCTGGCAAAAAAATCTTGGTTTGCTTTCGACATTCCTTAAGATCACAACCCCTCCGGCTCCCAACTCACCGCAACTTTCCGTTGTAGACGTTAACAATCGACCATCAACCGTAGAAAAAAAAAAAAAAAAAACAAATAAAACTCTCATCGCGTGCTGTAGGAAAATAACTGAAAACTGTACCTACCTACCTGTAAATTATAGAAGCCTGGAATGTTGCCAAAAATAAAAACATAAAAAACAATCCCCACCTACGGCAAAAAAAAAACAAACCGCTACCAAAGAACAGTAGACGGCCTCCAATCATCCTGCCCGAATTATCTTATCGGTAATATGTAGTTTGAGTAATGCACGATAGTTCTAGCAAATGATGCAAAAAAAACTGTAAAATACCAGTTTACCGATGCAATAACGCCAACGAAATTGACCAAGAACAAACAATAAAAAAAAAAAACTTCAGCACTGTACCACACCCACACAAACTAACGATGCACAGTTCCAATAAAACGTACTAATCCAAAGATATCTGCATGAAAATCAACAACTCTGTGCGGAAACACTGCTGGAAAAGTCCCAAAGCCACACTGTCTGGTGAAAACTTGCTTCCGGCAAAACAGTTTATGCACTCGACTTAAACGAACGTACGTACAGTTTAAAAAAAAACTATATTTAGGTATCACAAAAGCAAACATAATCATATAACTTGAAAATATTTAAGTTCTTATTATTGTTGCTAAGAGCAAGTTCACTGGGAAAAAGTGGTAAGAATTTTGACATTTTGGAAATTTTACAATTCAAAAATGTTTTCAAGATCTTTGGGCGTTGGTTTTTTTTAGCACTGTTTCTATTTCAGCCATATGTGATAGAAATATTGTTATTTTTGCATCACAGCATGCGAAACTACAACACGTGTTGTTGAAAAACTTGAAGGCCAGAGATCTTGAAACTCTTTTTGCATAGGCAAAATTTTCAAAATGTACTAAAATTGATTAAATTTCTACCACTTTTTCCCAACACCAGTGAACTTGCTCTAAACACTAAGAGCAAGTTCACTGGTGTTGGGAAAAAGTGGTAAAAATTTTGACACTTACGGCACGTTTTGGAAATTTTGCCATGTAAAAACATTTTCAAGATCTGTGGCCTTCAAGTTTTTCAACAACACGTGTTGTAGTTTCGCATGCTGTGATGCAAAAATAACAATATTTCTATCACAAACGGCTGAAATAGAAACAGTGTTGTAAAAAAATACAACGCCCCAAGATCTTGAAAACATTTTTGCATGGTAAAATTTTCAAAATGTCAAAATTTCAACCACTTTTTCCCAACACCAGGGAACTTGCTCTAAGGGTTTTCATTAGTTCCAAAACTGTTGTCTAGAATATTTGAAGACACTTTAGCTTTGAGGAAATCTTAGAAATGTTGGTATCGAAATTTTCAACAATAAATATGGTTACAGTTTTGTAATCACAGCCGTCCTAGAATTAGTTTCATACTTGTCAAGGCCAAATCAAAGATAGTAAATATAAAGATACCTACCCAACTTCCAACATTTTTCATACAAATTCCAACAGACATTCTCTCTACAAATATCAACACCACCTACTGACGAAAAGGTCAAATTTTCTCGCTAATTGTGTTTAGTGATTGTAGCGTGTATAGAAATCTACACGCTAGAAATAATTAAACCATTTACGTTTAAAAAATAACCATTTTTGACCTTTTCCCGGGAAATATCATTTTATGAGTTCTCCATGAGAAGTCATAAAATGACTTCTAGGGGAGAAGTTCGAATATGGTTATTTTTCAACCGAATGGGATTGAGGAGGAGAAGTTGAAAAATGGTTGTTTTTAAATCATAATGCAAAATAATGTAGAAATACAACAAATTGGAATGTTTTCTATGAAGAAATAAAATTTAAAGAATTTTCCGTTTTTCACACCTTTTAATTTATTTATCAATTTTCAAGGTGTTCTGCTTGCTCTATGATATTAAGTCACATAGGAAGATGACTGAGAAAAATGTTTGTTTCTGAAGAAAAGTAAAAAAAACTCGGGTGCGCAATTCCGTTTCCAAAGAGATCCTACAGCTGGCTCAGCGTAATAGAACCACAATTCAATGGGTTCCGGGACATATCAAGCTGCAGATCAGTTGTCGCGAGACACTCTGCATGGGGACGGAATTCATTCTTGAGAAATGAATCAATTACATAAATGAAATACAAGAAACCGTCCACACAAAAAAAAACTTACCGGTTCCTTTTTCCTGCTGCCTTGTGCTAAATGCATCTGAGAGGTTCCTGATGAGGCAGCTGTAGCACAGACTCTTATGTTGACCGCAATTCCACTCAGGTGGGTGAAGCTTTTTGGACTGTTTTCCCTACTCAGCTCCATCCCAATGATATGGAGATTGGTCGGGATGGCCAGTTTTTTAAGCTTTATTTGTGCACTCGTTCCGGAAGTAAGTAGTCCCGCGTTCGGTGCTGTTGTTTCACTGGAACTGAATCCGGACTGCCGCAGAGTCGTCCAATTGAAGCACTGCAATTATTTTTTTTTGTTGATTGATTGGGTTTTTTAATTGGGAATTCATAAAAATAAAACAATTACCTTTAGAATCTCTCCAGCCTTGTTTCATTCGGGCGAACAAATAAATCCGAAACACGTTCGGTTCACTCCACAGTAGCTTCCAATATGGCGGAGAAAAAACCTAAAGTTTTTCAACCATTTTGTGGTTTATACACGAGAACTTGATAAATGGTTGAATTTTAACATCGAAAAATTCTTAAAAAATAACCATATTAATAGTTTTCGAGCAAACATCATAAAATGGTTATTCTATAAACATAATTGGTTAAACAAAAATGAGCGTGTAGGGCAGACAAATAAAAATTTTGCTGCAGCATTTTTGCAGCATTGTTTACTTTTCGACAGAAAAATTAGCTCTTTTTGAAAAGATTTGTAATCGTTTGTGATAAAAATTCGTGCCGGAACAAAACAAAATCAACAAAGCAGTTGCTTCATAGATGAGGCATGCTCAGTTTGGTGAAACTTGTAAACTTATCCAATGCAAAACTCTCTCAGCAACTTAAAAAAAGTTTTAAGAATGGTCATTCTAACGGACCAAAACTTAATGCCCGCTCACTTATCGGTGGTTTAATCAGATCAATTTGACATTTGAGCGTTTTTGTTTTGTTTTTTTTCTTCTGTTTTCCACCCCTGCACGCTAGAAATTATTGAACCATTTACGAATAAAAAATAACCATTTTTGACCTTTTCCCGGGAAATGTCATTTTATGAGTTCTCCATGAGAAGCCATAAAATGACTTCTAAGGGAGAAGTTTGAATATGGTTATTTTTCAACCGGATGGAATTCTAAAGGAGAAGTTAAAAAATGGTTGTTTTTGAATCATAATGCAAAATGAGGGAAAATGTTAATGTAGAAATAGTACAGATCAGTTTTTTCGAAAAAAAAAGATAAAATTTTAAGAATTTTGTTTTTTCACATCTTTTTATTTATTCAATAATTTTTAGGATGTTCTTAAAAAAATACAGACGAAAGATGCAACGATTTTTGTTGTGGATCGGCATCGAGCCACTTACTTTCACTTCTCTGTGCTTTCACTGTCCCGATGGAAGTCCCGATCCTTTGGCTCTGCTAGTGATTCGGAAAAATAGGATCCGGGATCGCAAAACATAGCCAGAAACGATAGGGACCGGTAAATGCTTTCCCGGAAGAAGTCCAAGTAGAATGTTTTGCGGGTATTCTGTTGAGCTCCTAGCGGGATGATCAGTACCAACAGCTAAAATCCGTTGTTCAGGAGGTGTTTCCAACAGTCCACAGCCGGATGATTTTTTTCCGGCAGTTTGACCCTCCAGATAGTACGAAAAATTACCGCGTACCATCAAATTATCATGGTGGAACAATTGCGCAGCACCTGGTCGGATTAATATTCAGTTCCCGATTATCTGAGGATCCTCAGATTTCGGCATCCTATTAGAAAGGAAAAAAAATCTTCATCAGACTCAATTCCGAACATAAAAAATAATTGCTGACTTACCTTACTGGACCAAAGGATGTTCGTCGGATTATGATTCCTAAATGGCAACTGGCATCCAGATCATGGAGAGGAACTTGATATTCTAGTTGCTGTTTTCCCTTTTCGCTGCATCACTACCAGCTATGGGTATATTCGGTTGCTCCAGCTGTGTCATATAATCCGAAGCCAGCTCCAGAGTCACATTAGGTGGAATCCAGTCCAGCTAAACGGGCTTATCAGTAAGCTCGCAAATCCTGCATCTGCAGTTCCGACAAACTTTCCACATTTCGGTATCCTATTAGGGGGCATCCATAAATTACGTAACGCTCCTAGGGGGGGGAGGGAGTAAGCTCGATCGTTACGAAATGTGACATAGGGGAGGGGGGGATGTTTGCTCATCGTTACGTAACGATTTTTTCCTTAAAAATTTTAGTTTCATCGCAGCTATTTAAATGTCATGCAATAATAGCAAAATGAGAAGCAAACCAAAATCAGCTTACATTTATCCCCAAGAACTCCATTGAACCTTAAGAAAGGAAATTTTACAATTTTTTCTCAATTGATTTAAAAAACGCAATTTTGATTATTCCGACGAATATTACTAAGTGGAGTAAATTTTGCGTAGCAAGTTATGCTCTTTGAACAAAATAAAGTAAACAAGATAGATCATCAGTTAACAAGCACAGAGAAACTTGTAATAAGACATTCAATTTATTTTATCAGAGAATTATCATCAAAGAGTACTAAGAAGTGATTCTGATCGATGATATTAATTCCGTTTTAAAGAACGTAAAAAAATTCTCTTTTTTACCTTCGAAAATCAGTATTTTAAAACATGAGAAAATCGGAGGAGGGGGGGGGGGGTTATTATCAACGTTACGTAATTTTCGTAGGGGGGTACGTCAAAGCGTTACGATTTGTGACATACGGGGGGGGAGGGGGTAAAAAAGTGCGTTTTTTGCGTTACGTAATTTATGGATGCCGCCTTAGGAGGAAAAGAATCTTCATCAGACTCAATTCCGAATATAAAATATAATTGAAGACTTACCTTTTTGGACCAGAGGATGTTCGACGGGTCATGTTCACTACTATGTGGAAGAAAATCTTGAATTTCTTTCTTCCATGTAGAACGCACCCGGCTGCAGAACCAATTACTTTCAACATGGCGGCGATGAAATGCCGAAATTCTCAACCATCTCGTGGGTTTCATTTGAGAACTACCAAAATGGTTAAAATATCATAGGAAAAAATTAATAAAAAATAACCATATTGGAAGTTCTCCAGCAAAAAACAAAAAATGGTTATCTTTCATCCGTAAATGGTTAAATGAAAACGAGCGTGTGGATAAAAATGACATTCAGCTCAAGATACACTCCAATATGTTTTCAACCCATTTGTATGTAAAACTATGCAAAATACACTCTGACGTAAATTAATTAAATTTTTGAGCCTCAAATGCAACTGAATCAGTAGAATTGAGCTAACCGCAGTCAGATTCATCGTTCACAATCGAAAAAAAAAACTTAAACTTAATTACATAAAAATCTTTTATGAAGAAATTTATAATTAAATAATAATTTCACAAATATTCTTTATTTGAAACATAACTTTGTCAAAAATCTAGCTATCTCAAAGTATCATCTCAAAGAAAATCAGTTCAGCGGGTTGTCAGTTGCACCCGAGTAAGGAATGCGTCGTGACTTCACGAAAATTGATTTGCTTTTTTCGAAAACGGTCCAGACCTCCTATTTCAACATTATTATATTATTTCGTTGGTACAAGTGTAACATGACAATGCGATTCAATAAATTTATTCAAGTAATAATTTTTTTTACAAAACTTAGCAACTTTTTTTCGCATAAACGCGGGTTTTGTTTAAACCGTCTCTATTAAAAACATATAAAAAATCACGTTGTTGAAGACTTGATTCGATATTACATAAACTACCATTGATATGAAATTCTCATCGATTTTTTGAAAGAATCTTTGTGAATCATAAAGCAGATACCAAGTAATTTCTATTTTGAATAAAAATCAAGTTCTTCATACATCAATATTAATATTAAAAAACCACCACCAAACAAAATAAGTATCCATAAAATAAATGCAATATGTTTTAAAAATATGTTTAACATGGTATTACAAAAAAAAATCATAAGTCTTTCATACAATTTTTTTTATGAAAATATTTTAAACAAACTTTCCCTAATTGAAATTTCTATCTCAAAGAATTTTACTAGAAAATCCAAAACAAATCCCGTATTCACATAAAATCCCATAAAAGAGACTTTAAAATGAATAATAAAATTAAACAAATTAAAATAGGGTTAATGATCTTGAGTGGAACTAACCGAAATCTGATCTTGAACGGAACAACTTACTTTTTTTAAGGGCTAGGCAATAATCATTTGAAAAGCTTGTCAAAATGTTGGAAACCACTTTTTCAAGATCTTTTCATACAAGCTTTGCCATTTTTAATTTTAGAATTAGAACCAATCTCTATTGCTATTACTATTCGAATTATAAGAAGCTCTTTTTAAAAGAGGTCGTTCTCGGTGTTGAAATTTATAACAAGAGCTTAAGTGATGGTTTAAAACATATTTCAGTGAAAAAATCATATCGATTCGAAGCTGTGGGACAAGTTTAAGCCAGTTTATGGCCACAAATTCACTGAATCCTCAATATGGTGTTCAAAAGATAGCATTTTTACGCAAATTATTTTATCAACTGAGCCAAATACCTAATATTTCCATAATTAAAAATATAAAATAATTTTAATCGTGATCCATAAAAAACTGGTTTTTTTATAAACTTAATTCTATGAATGAGATGTCAAAATTTTCAAAATTGTCTAAATGGTCAAAATTGGCAAATAAGCCTAAATTGTCAAAATTGTCAAAATTAACAAAATTGTCAAAATTTTCAAAATTGTCAATATTGTCAATATTCTCAAAATTGTTAAAATTGTTCAAATTGTCAAAATTGTCAAAATTAACAAAATTGTCAAAATGGTCAATATTGTCAATATTCTCAAAATTGACAAAATTGACAAAATTGGCAAAATTGACAAAATTGACAAAATTGACAAAATTGACAAAATTGACAAAATTGACAAAATTGACAAAATTGACAAAATTGACAAAATTGAAGAAAAAATTGACAAAATTGACAAAATTGACAAAATTGACAAATTGACAAAATTGACAAAATTGTTAAAATTGACAAAATTGACAAAATTGACAAAGTTTACAAAATTGACAAAATTGACTAAATTAACAAAATTGACAAAATTGACAAAATTGACAAAATTGACAAAATTGAAAAAATTGACAAAATGACAAAATTGACAAAATTGACAAAATTGACAAAATTGACAAGATTGACAAAATTGACAAAATTGACAAAATTGACAAAATTGACAAAATTGACAAAATTGACAAAATTGACAAAATTAACAAAATTGATAAAATTGACAAAATTGACAAAATTGACAAAATTGACAAAATTGACAAAATTGACAAAATTGACAAAATTGACAAAATTGACAAAATTGACAAAATTGACAAAATTGACAAAATTGACAATATTGACAAAATTGACAAAATTGACAGAATTGACAAAATAGTCAAAATTGACAAAATTGACAAAATTGGCAAAATTGACAAAATTGACAAAATTGTCAAAATTGACAAAATTGTCGAAATTATCAAATTGTCAAAATTGTCAAATCTGTCAAATCTGTCAAATCTGTCAAAATTGTCAAAATTGTCAAAATGGTCAAAATTGTTAAAATTGACAAAATTGTCAAAATTGTCAAAATTGTCAAAATTGTCAAAATTGTCAAAATTGTCAAAATTGTCAAAATTGTTAAAATTGTCGAAATTGTCAAAATTGTCAAAATTGTCAAAATTGTCAAAATTGTCAAAATTGTCAAAATTGTCAAAATTGTCAAAATTGTCAAAGTTGTCAAAATTGGCAAAATTGTCAAAATTGTCAAAATTGTCAAAATTGTCAAAATTGTCAAAATTGTCAAAATTGTCAAAATAGTCAAAATTGTCAAAATTGTCAAAATTGTCAAAATTGTCAAAATTGTCAAAATTGTCAAAATTGTCAAAATTGTCAAAATTGTCGAATTTGTCAAAATTGTCAAAATTGTCAAAATTATCAAAATTGTCAAAATTGTCAAAATTGTCAAAATGGTCAAAATTGTCAAAATTTTCAAAATTGTCCAAATTGTCAAAATTGACAGAATTGACAAAATTGACAAAATTGACAAAATTGACAAAATTGACAAAATTGAAAAAAATGACAAAATTGACAAAATTGACGAAATTGACAAAATTGACAAAATTGACAAAATTGACAAAATTGACAAAATTGACAAAATTGACAAAATTGTCAAAATTGTCAAAATTGTCAAAATTGTCAAAATTGTCAAAATTGTCAAAATTGTCAAAATTGTTAAAATTATCAAAATTGTCAAAATTGTCAAAATTGTCAAAATTGTCAAAATTGTCAAAATTGTTAAAATTATCAAAATTGTCAAAATTGTCAAAATTGTCAAAATTGTCAAAATTGTCAAAATGGTTTAAATTTTCAAAACTTTTAAAATTTTAAAAATTGTCAAAAGTTATTAGCTGTTGAATACGGGTATCTCTTTTGGAATTGAAAAAACAATCGATTCAACTGACATCACTGCTAGTGCCTAGCGGAATAATGCTCGCAAAGTATTCATGCAATACCTCGCTAGGCATGTAGCAGTGATGTCAGTTGAATTGATTGTTTTTCAATGCCAAAAGACATACCCCTATTCAACAGCTAAGAACTTTTTCGGCTAAAAAGTTGCACAGAAGAAACAAAAATTATGTTGATCTTTCAGAACCAAAATGAAGCTTTTTAGACCCCAGAAATTTTAAAAATGACCCCAAATCGATTCAATCTACTAGAGCAGCCATACCGAAAAAAATTGAAGGAAAATTGAGTATTTGATAATGTCAAAACTTCATTAAAACAATATTGGTACCTGTTTTTTTTTAAATTACGTTTTTTTTAATCTTATATTTGCACACCTTAAAAACAACAAAAATCCATTTTAAATATAAATTTTCTATATGTTTCATTTGAATTCCGTATTGAGTAGTGTAATAAACTGTAGATAATCTCACGGAAAATTTAGTGAAGCTGTGGTTGAAAAAATTGGCGTAATTATAATTCCCTTATATGATAGATTCTATTCAAAATAAATTTTTTACCAATTGTGAAAAAATACTAATCTTGGTTAATAGCATTTAGTGAAAATAACTGTTTGTTCGATGTATCTAATCATTGAGAGGACCATCCACATAACTGAGTGACGAGAGAAAGGTTGAATTCTACTTCGACTTTGACAAATTCTTGAAGAATTATCTTGTTTGTTGTAGATAGTAGACGCATGTTAAAGGGTCCAAAAATGTACTAAAAACACTTTTTACTTTGACGATGGACAATTTTATCAGTGAAAATGACAGACGACTTCAAAAAGACCATCATTTTTGGATGATCGTAGATTGAAATTTGTTATCATCCTTATGACAAAGTTTTGTGTTGATTGATTCATTCATTTGACTGAAAGATACACTTCAAATCGACTTTTGTCATGTTTCAAAGAAAAATTTCGGCATTCAAAAAGTTCAAAAAATGAAACTAAATTCATCACGCCTCCTGGATTCGGAAAAAGGCCAATGTGGATCCACGATATGGATCAATCTTTTTCATATCCGTGTTTTTTCTTTCTTTTTCTCGATTTCTCTCTTTCTCCCTCTCGGTATTTCTGCTCTCCATACCCCATGAAATCCACAGATCGGTGCAGCGGGTTGGCTAACGGGACATTATAACTTCCGATGTCAACCAGTCGACTATAGTAACCACCCTAGAACGTTAAGGGTAGGTTTTGAATGTTTATTTTTGTCGTTCTTGTTTTTGTTGTTCACCCATCTATGTATGTATTTAACCCCCTTGCCCTGATCTACCTCTTTTTTTTTCAACTCGAAATGAACAAAAAGTAGCACATTCCTGTTATGTTGCAGTAGTATTTCAAATTCTAAAGCATTTGTTATAAAAAAAACTCGTTTCCAATAGAAAACTCATTACATGACTAAATTTGTAATTAACAATAGAAATGCAAACATGTGTGTGTTCAATAACAACCAGAAGCCCCCATTGGTCCTTCACTACTCGGTCTTTCGTGGAATCGTCTTTTTTTTTTCTTTTCAGAATCGTTCAAAATTGCGTTTGTTACAATTTAAAAAAAAAAACCGTCAAAGTTATTGTGTATAAAATATATAATAATATATAAAACTATTTAAATCGGTTATATCGATTCTCAAAACTATTAATTAGATATTAGTTAATAATGCAACCTTAGTTATACGAGCTTTTTCCATACCTTAGTTCAATCATGTGAATTTCATAAGAAACTAACCCTTTAAAAATCATAACAGAAATAATTCTAACTCCCATTCGAAATTTGTTACCGTAACTAATCCAGCTAACAAACCATTCTTAATTGTTTACTAATCGAATGCTCTAACCAACAATGGCCTGAACCTCGACTAACCGCCTTCAGTTCTGTTTGGAAGTTTCAATTAGAGATCCATTTCCCTGATGGCTTTCCACTAGTTAGTTTTATTGTACACCTCTCCCCTCCAGAAGAATGAATTATTTTCGATTTTCGAAGCATTTTCCAATTTAGATTTTTATGAGTGCAAAGCAACTAATGGTTTTTTTTTTCGGATAGTTTTTCCCACCACTTTTAACCCGCCCTTAAGCTAGGCAGTTTTTTAGTGTTTTAAATTTACACCCAAAAACAAAAATTCTCATTTTTTTGTACTTTTTGCTAACAGTTGTTTTTTTCTTTCCTTTTCGTTTTTAACAAACAATACAAAAATTTAAATCCGTCAAA
>NC_073691.1:201011929-201112713 GCF_029784155.1 Uranotaenia lowii | reverse complement strand
TAAAAATGACAAAAATGACAAAAATGACAAAAATGACAAAAATGTCAAAAATGACAAAAATGACAAAAATGACAAAAATGACAAAAATGACAAAAATGACAAAAATGACAAAATGACAAAAATGACCAAAATGACAAAAATGACAAAAATGACAAAAATGACAAAATGACAAAAATGACAAAAATGACAAAAATGACAAAAATGACAAAAATGACAAAAATGACAAAAATGACAAAAATGACAAAAATGACAAAAATGACAAAAATGACAAAAATGACAAAAATGACAAAAATGACAAAAATGACAAAAATGACAAAAATGACAAAAATGACCAAAATGACAAAAATGACAAAAATGACAAAAATGACAAAAATGACAAAATGACAAAAATGACAAAAAAGACAAAAATGGCAAAAATGACAAAAAGACAAAAATGACAAAAATGACAAAAATGACAAAAATGACAAAAGTTACAAAATTGACAAAAATGACAAAAATGACAAAAATGACAAAATGACAAAAATGACAAAAATGACAAAAATGACAAAAATGACAAAAATGACAAAAATGACAAAAATGACAAAAATGACAAAAATGACAAAAATGACAAAAATGACAAAATGACAAAAATGACAAAAATGACAAAAATGACAAAAATGACAAAAATGACAAAAATGACAAAAATGACAAAAATGACAAAAATGACAAAAATGACAAAAATGACAAAATTACAAAAATGACAAAAATGACAAAAATGACAAAAATGACAAAAATGACAAAAATGACAAAAATGACAAAAATGACAAAAATGACAAAAATGACAAAATGACAAAAATGACAAAAATGACAAAAATGACAAAAATGACAAAAATGACAAAAATGACAAAAATGACAAAAATGACAAAAATGACAAAAATGACAAAAATGACAAAAATGACAAAAATGACAAAAATGACAAAAATGACAAAAATGACAAAAATGACAAAAATGACAAAAATGACAAAAATGACAAAAATGACAAAAATGACAAAAATGACAAAAATGACAAAAATGACAAAAATGACAAAAATGACAAAAATGACAAAAATGACAAAAATGACAAAAATTACAAAAATGACAAAAATGACAAAAATGACAAAAATGACAAAAATGACAAAAATGACAAAAATGACAAAAATGACAAAAATGACAAAAATGACAAAAATGACAAAAATGACAAAAATTACCAAAATGACAAAAATGACAAAACTGACAAAAATGACAAAAATGACAAAAATGATAAAAATGACAAAAATGACAAAAATGACAAAAATGACAAAAATGACAAAAATGACAAAAATGACAAAAATGACAAAAATGACAAAAATGACAAAAATGACAAAAATGACAAAAATGACAAAAATGACAAAAATGACAAAAATGACAAAAAAGACAAAAATGACAAAAATGACAAAAATGACAAAAATGTCAAAAATGACAAAAATGACAAAAATGACAAAAATGACAAAAATGACAAAAATGACAAAAATGACAAAAATGACAAAAATGACAAAAATGACCAAAGTGACAAAAATGACAAAAATGACGAAAATGACGAAAATGACGAAAATCACAAAAATCACAAAAATGACAAAAATGACAAAAGTGACAAAAATGACAAAAAAAAAACAAAAATGACAAAAATGATAAAAATGAAAAAAAAATTTCGACAAAAAACATTTGACATTTTTTGACAAAAAATGACAAAAAATGACAAAAATGGCAAAAATGACAAAAATTACAAAAATGACAAAAATGACAAAAATGACAAAAATGACAAAAATGACAAAAATGACAAAAATGACAAAAATGACAAAAATGACAAAAATGACAAAAATGACAAAAATGACAAAAATGACAAAAATGACAAAAATGACAAAAATGACAAAAATGACAAAAATGACAAAAATGACAAAAATGACAAAAATGACAAAAATGACAAAAATGACAAAAATGACAAAAATGACAAAAATGACAAAAATGACAAAAATGACAAAAATGACAAAAATGACAAAAATGACAAAAATGACAAAAATGACAAAAATGACAAAAATGACAAAAATGACAAAAATGACAAAAATGACAAAAATGACAAAAATGACAAAAATGACAAAAATGACAAAAATGACAAAAATGACAAAAATGACAAAAATGACAAAAATGACAAAAATGACAAAAATGACAAAAATGACCAAAGTGACAAAAATGACAAAAATGACGAAAATGACGAAAATGACGAAAATCACAAAAATCACAAAAATGACAAAAATGACAAAAGTGACAAAAATGACAAAAAAAAAACAAAAATGACAAAAATGATAAAAATGAAAAAAAAAATTTCGACAAAAAACATTTGACATTTTTTGACAAAAAATGACAAAAAATGACAAAAATGGCAAAAATGACAAAAATTACAAAAATGACAAAAATGACAAAAATGACAAAAATGACAAAAATGACAAAAATGACAAAAATGACAAAAATGACAAAAATGACAAAAATGACAAAAATGACAAAAATGACAAAAATGACAAAAATGACAAAAATGACAGAAATGACAAAATTGACAAAATTGACCATTCTATAGAAATCGCATTTTTAGGTTCATACCTGAAATATTGTACCTCGCGTAACTTTTGGTTCCATTGATAGAACTTTTCGAAAACTTAAGACATGCTAACTTTATATTTCAACAATCACTCTGCTAAATAACAATAAAAAATGTAGCGTAATTTCTGAGATATAGCAGTTTGAATGAGAAAAGTCAAAAATGTCCAATTTTCGTTGAAGTACTGTATCTCAGGCCACACAAACTCCAGAAAGCTCAAATTTTGTGGTAAAATAGTGGGATAGTTGATCAATCTAACGCAAAAAAAATTACCAAAATATATCACCAGGTTAAAAATTATGGAAGCTCAAAGTCGAAGTGACAATGCGCGTGCTTCCAATTTCTATACAACTATGAACGGTACTGTAGTTTACAGGCTGTAAGAAAGGCTACAACCTACTTTCAAGTGTATTAAATCGGGATTGTTCTTATGCTTCTTCTTCTTCTTCTTCTTCTTCTTACATCAACATGGCCAAAACATGTAGGCATACTGGAAAATGGAAGACTTGCGTCTTTCATTTTTCTTTTCAGCGTATTATCTGTTACATATTGCTATGCATTGCAGATATTACTACGGCCAGGCCAACCATGTGATGAAAACCGCGAAAGATACAGGATACGGGGGAGGAATGAAGCGTGGAGATCCCTACCAAACGCTTCATATAATATTTTGTTATATGTTAATTTATGCCATTTGGAAAAGTTTATACGAAAAATTGATACATCAAATGCTGTTACGAAATTAGGAATTTACGATACTTACCAACATTAAACTGACCGCAAGCACTAATAGTAAATAAAATATTACAATTGACCTGTCTGTAGATCAGCTATTTTGCCTTCGTATCTTTCTGTCTACTCTGTGGATTGTATGAGGGGTTAATGATCATAAAAATTATTAGTAAACGGTTGAAAAACTAAGCAATTTGGCTTAGTTACCTGCAATGTAGCAGTTTGAATTTCTGTAGCTGGGTACAACCTCTTCCAGCCTATCAAAAGTTCTTTAATTACCAAATTAATAGACTAACAAAGCGTTCCTCTATTCAGGTAAAAATGTTTCAATCATTATGATTCACTTTTTACAGCAATTCAAATTTAACGAAACAGAAAAAACACCCAAACGTTCGCTAAGCTCTTTAACAAAATTAGTTTTAGATACGTCAAAATCAAAAGCTCGATGGGCTGGATAAAGCTTACATGATCAGTTCTGTTAAGCTAGCTCTTGAGCTTGAGCTTGAGCTTGAGCTTAGATAAACCGTACATTTCAGTAGTTGCTACTCCGTGATTGACAAGAACCATCGAAATTGTACACAAATCCAAATAAATGGGGCTTGGGATTAGCTTACCATTTTCTGTGTACACGTTTCGAAGGTTCCTAATATTATATGGTCAATAACGGCGCCGGCCACGTCCTTACGGTTCATCGGGGAAAGGGAAGGATTGTTAGTTCGACTTCCGTTGCTACTAGAGACCGAATACACCTCTAAATCTCCACGGTCGTCACGGGAAGGGTGGTTTGTTAGTGGGAAGGTAAATAAGATCTGGATTCCCTTTGGGAAGGGATGTGATCAAAGCAAAATTAAATATTTAATGATCGTCGCGTCGCACACTATCGAGTACATCGCGTTTTTATTTAGAGCAAATACGTCCTAACGTGGCATTGTCATACACGTACAATGTACTTAGCACCGTTGCAACTCACCGAATTTTACCGCGCGCTTAAGACGAGAAGAGCAAAACGTCCTGATGTGGCATAGTCGACACGTACTTATGCACCGGTGTAACTCATCGAATTTTACCGCGCGCCCAGACGAGATGAGCAAAGCGTCCTAACGTGGCACTGTTATAATATTTCCAAATCTTACCTTACTGAAACTGTAAACTTTTCTTTGCAGGATAGAATCTTGTAATTGACCAAGCTGTCATGATTTTCTAGTCTTACTCCTTTTGTCTGATATGACTACCATTAGAACAATTATTTAATCTTCGATAACAACAAGTTAAGAATCCGTCTTCGCCAACGTTTAAGCACTGACCATGTTTAAGCATTCAAAATTAATGGATTATCGATCACTAGATGGCGTTGAACAATCAGTTTACTCACCAGGTGTCGTTCTAATCAGGAAATATTTTGTAACACTTTGCGATGTTAACGCCGAGGGTGGCGATTCTAAGAAGCTTTACCTGCGCCATCTGTTGTTGTTTTTTGCGAACGTTTCTCGCCCGGAACGACGATAGCAAATGGCGGGTCATCACCGGACCGAAACACGAAAATATACTTAAGAAAAACTGACATTACCTGCCTCGGGGGAAACAAAAACCCAAAACTCCATCACCTCCGTATAGATACACAACTCGCACATCACTCAAACCAAATCAACCGTTATAAAACTCCCTACCAATATTTAAAATTCAACTTTAAAAATCTCAAATTGCGAACGCGTTCATCACAAGCTAGGGTTCCCAACCCTTCCCCACATGATCAGTTCTGTTAAGCTAGCTCTTGAATAAAAACTTAGGCACTCAAGTTTCCATGGAACAAGTAAAACATTCCTTTGAAATATTTTCTGCAGTGAAGCAAAAATGGACGCAGAGAACTGAAATTGCAAATTATACTTTGTTAAAAAAAAAACATGAAAATCCTTTTACACAGATTGTCAACCGAGTATAATTGAAAAAAAATCTACTTATCGTTATCCTCATCAGGCTCAGACTCAGGCTCCTCACCATTCGCAAGTTATTTAAAGAATGCCGTGGAACCTTCATCTGGGCTCCTAGACAGTAGCATTCCTGGGCAATCTGGGTGGTGTAGCGCTTCCCCCATGCACTTTATCACATTTGAAAATATCAATTTTCAGATCTGCACCAAACTTTCAACACAAAACTTCAATTTTCTTCGTTTACGCACTCGAAAACTAATAAAATTTTCTCTATTTAAAGATTTGAAAATTTTCTGCCCGAAAAAAATCCAACCGTCACGTTTAGCCACAGCCTACCAAGTCTTAAATCGGGATTGTTCTTATGCATCTCCAAACATGTAGGCCAAATTAGGACTAGTTTGAGTTATCAACATTTATGAACCTAGAAGCTTTGTGAACAAAAGTATAGATCCAGTAAATGTTATCCAACGAAAGTATGAACTGTTTGAATTTTCGAATTATTTTAAATATTTTTCAATGGAATTCCTTTTAGGTACTATATTTATTTCCTCGTTCGGGATTTTCGAAAAAAAAAAAATCAATTCTTACCGTCTTGATGCCAAAATAAGGATGGTACGGACAGCTTTTTGACCGACTGTATGTTTTGTGAGAGCACAGCAGTAGTATGGATTCGAAGATTCGGTTTTCGGATTAACTTTGATTGTTAGGTTTGCCTTAGGGATGACGATTGTTTTTTTCTTCGGAATCAATTTCGAATGGATTGTTTTTCCCATTCGGCGGAATAATCGATTTTTTCTTGTTGAACTGGTGGCAACAACAAGATATGCATGATCTCCCCCTCTCTCCGATCATTACACGTCAATTGATGTGATCTACCTACAATTTCCTATCGCTAATTGAGTATGCTAATGGGGTGGTCGGCCAAATACCGCCTAATGACAGACTAGCCCCAGAGTGCTGCAACCATTCTTGGGGAATAGGATCATCCCCAGCCTGGCCAGTTTATTCGAGTTGCGTATAAGACACCTGCCTGACACGATAGCCACGACAGCGATTAGCCGATCAATGAATGTGAATTATTCGATCTCTGACTTCCAATCAAAACAACTCCCCCTTTCTCAGTTGTTCCTTATTAGCATAACTCTGTCCTGGAGGGAAGTTTGTAGGTAGTTGATTGGGTGGGGCAGCTGGAGCTGGAGCCGGTTCGAAAGTGTTTGTGTCCCGGTTCCGAAGTTAAAAAATTCATAGGAAGGCAATCGATCTGCTCCGATATGTTCCTAATCCGGAGGAGAGTATTTTCTGTCAATTAATCTACAGGAAAGCCGGATCGGTAATCCCACATTCTAATTATACACCGGCATAAGTACACTCCCCGATTTCGAACCGGTAGCCAAGAGCCGACTTTGACAGAGCCAATAAATTCCTAATAAAAACATGGCAGATAAAACTTGACAATGGGACCGCAAAAAAAAATTACAACTACTCAAAGTGGACAGTAATTACAGCTCATAAAAGTCTTGCTCTAATAAGGAACGAGCCATTGATTTATTATGAATTTTGTTTTCTTTGCTCCACCTTAGCGCGTCGGCGTCAGCAGAAGGACAAACAAACAAAATCCGAAACCGTTTGTTTCCAAACTTTATTTCGCTTCGCTGCAATGTCAAACTCGATTGCACGTTTGCAACTTTTTTTTTCGTTAGTTGAAGTTAAGTGCCACTTTTATTATTTTTTTTTTTGTTCTACACTAGTCATAACAACGCGAACGGTGGTCGGTTAAGTCGTTTTATTTTACGTGCCACGAACAAATCATTCAACCCACTGCTACTGTTGGATTTTGAACTTCAAGGTGTTGACGAATTAGGTTTTGTGAACCAAACATTTATTTGCAAATTTCCATAACTATTGAATTTTTCGAATTGAATTTTTAATCGCCGGGTCAGGTAATTTCGGAAAAAAACTCACATCATTACGACACTTAAGAATTAAACAAAAGAAACATCAATCCCGAGCTAACATCAATGTTCTTCGATTGCCCACCTGTTTCGTTTCGAATCAAAGGTCAAAACGTGTCAGGATAAAGTGTACGATTTGTACGACACGGTTGCAAAACGGTGAGCAACAATGCCGCTTCGGAAAGGTTCTTGACAACATAAACAACCCGACACTCTTTGCAGAACAAAACAAACACTGACCTAACAGTGTGTCAGCAAACTCATCAAACTTTCGATCAATTACCCACTTCCGGGAGGCTGCCTAATCATTCTGAACATTTAGGCTCAAATCAGTGTCAATAGTCAACCTCTGGTATTTCCACAATTCTCTAAATTCTTATTTATATGTACTGATTTTCTGTACTTTCATTCTGAATTCCAAAAATGGATAAAAAAATTGAAAATAAGCCTTTCACTTCCGTAATGAAAGTTACAAGATTGAATCATTCTAGTGGGGATCAACATTACAAATACGAATGATGAAGTGCTAACACACTATACAAATTAGCATCTTCACGCGAATTAAACCGTTTGTTTGGTTGTCGGTTTCGAAAAACAAAATGGAAATCCAGTCAATGAAAAGTTCCCAGTTTTGATTATTATCGATTCCTCGATGCTTGATTTGCCAGGATGAGACCATGTCAGCTGACGTCTTACTTAAACTTGCTTGAACTATTGCTCAAACTAGAATTATTGTCAATTATCATTCACAAATTCAAGTTTTTTAGTTAATTTTTCTATTTCTAAATGCTAGTTTTCATCAACTTTTAACGTAAAACACGAACTTTTTGGGAAGGAGTTGCGATAAAACCATCTTCAATCCACAACTTTTTTTTCTCCCACGATAGATGTAGTTTTCCGTTTGAGGTCCAGTTGCCAGGCCACGAACCAAGGGGGGATGATTTTTCGCAGGCAGCGATTCACAAATACTTGCAATTTTCCCGTCGTCACCGATTTGCCTCTGAAGTTAGCGATGATTTCGTTGGTCATCTCTTCGATCGATTCAATGCCCGCAATCTGATGAAGATCTTCGGTGCTGTGCCAAGGTGGAAGCTGCAAAATCATTTTCAGAACCTTGTTCTGAATTCTCTGGATGGCTTTCTTCCTCGTAAACAACGCTGAACCTTGTTTTGTCAATCCGTAGGTTTGCGTCTAAACTACAAAAGTTCGTGTTTGAACGACCATTTCTATGACCACGCAGAAAATTTTGTTTATGTTAAATTTTCGACATAGGAATTTCAGCCTACTTCAACTTTTCTCCGTGTAGTAAAATACGTTGCTATGGTTTCCAATTTGTGTTGTTTTCTGCCAGAGTATTTTGATTATAGGGTACCGTAATAGTGCGTGAACGTACTCCACGCCTGGCATGATGACGTAGTTGTTATGAGATATTTCATACATTCCACGAGAAAAAAAAAACAAATCTACGCTTTTTGTCATTTGCATGAAAAAGTTCAGTAATTAGTGTTAAGGAACTAAAGTTAGTGTTAAAACATTTGATTTCAGTATGAAATATATTGAATAAAGAGCTTGGAATCATTCCAAAACTCGAATAAGAAAATAGTTACGAGAAAAGATGATTTATCAATTCAATATTTTACTGTTAATGAACTCGAAATTTGCGTGTTAAATGATTTATTAGGACTATTACATGTGTCTTCTTGCTATATTTTCCATTTTTAAGCTTACAATATGCTGGGAAATAGTTTCCAGTAATTACAATTTCCACCAAAATTTAGATATTTCCGAGGTTAATTCGCATTTTATGCAGAACCACAAACAAAATCGTATTTTTTGAAGAAGCTCATAAATCTGGGAAGGCGAATTTATGCATTTGCAATCACTAATCACTAATCGTACTTCCACAGCCAGAACTTATGTGTGATCCCAAAGAATAACAAAAGTGTTTTATTATTTTTCTTGTCTTTAATCATGTTTTCAATTATTTTAACATAAAAATCGGGCCCGATTGTGATTCCCAGTACACAATCCAACTGGCGTGCTGTGTTTAGGAATGTGTTGATCAAAAGTCGATCACGCTTCCTATACAGAGTAATCTGTTGTACGGCAAAGGCGTACCACCACACTTTCATGCTTTCCAATACAAAAATGCCCTAGACTTACAGTTTCAACACCTATTCAAAACTTTATCCTACGAAGCTCATCTAATGCTTGCCCATCCGCCTGTTATTCATTCCTTTACAAATTCTTCTACCTTACATTTCATCTCACCGCACGTGTCAATGATCATACTTAAATTAATAAATTTATCAACGATTAAAACTTATGATCAATCAAGAATGATCATCATAAAAAAGTGACCATTAAAAATCAACGTAGAACTTCCATACACTCGATTGGTACATCTATTTATGTATCATATTTGAACAAAGATTAATTGGATGGACGAAATTAGGAAAAAATATTGTTGTTCCAGAAAATTCAGAAATCTATTCCCGGCAATCGAGCATATTCAAATGTAACCAAAATCTGAAGCATTCCGGGTAAGAACTCCCACAACTCCTTCCTAATTTCAACCAAATGTTAGTAATATCATGGAACAAAACATCAAGCCACTGATAGTTAAAGGGTGATATGGTCAAAATTTGGTTAAGGGAAAACGCGTGTAAATTGGTGAAAACGTTTATTTAAAAAATCAAATTAAATTTCTTTTTCAAGTTTAATTAGTATAAAATTCAGGAAAAATATTCAGTTAGACTTCCGCTTTTCCAAATCCGAATTGCCGGGCCTTACGCTTAACCCCTGCCATCAGATTTTGTACAGCCAGCCACCTTGTCCACTTTCTTCACCGCAGAAAGCCAGTTTGCCTTGAACTGCTGCTCGTCCTTAGCAGTTTTTTTGATCTTCTTTAGGTTCTGCTTGACAATAGCCCAATATTTCTCTATTGGGCGGAGCTCTGGCGTGTTGGGAGGGTTCTTGTCCTTGGGAACCACCTGCACGTTGTTAGGGGCGTACCACTCCATGGCCTTTTTACCGTAATGGCAAGATGCCAAATTCGGCCAAAACAGTACGGAACAACCGTGTTTCTTCAGGAAAGGTAGCAGACGTTTATTCAAACACTCTTTCACGTAAATTTTTTGGTTGACAGTCCCGGAAGCTATGAAAATGCTGCTTTTCAAGCCACAGGTACAGATGGCTTGCCAAACCAGATATTTCTTCGCGAACTTTGACAGTTTCATGTGCTTGAAAATATCTGCTACTTTTCTCCTTCCTTTTGCCGTATAAAACTCTTGTCCTGGAAGCTGCTTGTAGTCGGCTTTGACGTAGGTTTCGTCGTCCATTACCACGCAGTCAAACTTCGTCAGCATCGTCGTGTACAGCCTCCGGGATCGCGCTTTGGCCGTCGTATTTTGTTATTCATCGTGATATGGAGTCATTACCTTCTTGTAAGTCGATAGTCCGGCTCGTTTTTTGGCTCGATGCACGGTTGTAGACGATACACCCAGCTTATTTGCGGCATCTCGGAGAGAGAGGTTAGGGTTTCGCTTGAAACTACCGGCAACTCTCTTTGTCGTCTCAGCGGCTTCCGGTTTTCGATTTCTCCCGATCCAGACTTCCTGGCTGTCGACAAATCTTCCCCAAACACTTTAATTACATTTGTAGATAATGGTTGATTTGGCAACTTTAAGCGATTTTGCCAGCTTTGCGTGCGAGGAGCTCGGATTTTTGCAATGGGCGAGCAAAATTTTGATACGCTGCTCTTCTTCCTTGGACGGCATTTTGACAACTGAAGAGTGAATTCCAAAATCAAAATAGGAGCAACATTCTACACACACACCTTCAAAATGAGGGGTGTTCAGGTTTTTTAAATGCAAAATTGAAAGAAATACGTCAAGTTGATATTGACCAAATTTTTCGATCCGAGTCGGTACGGAATCTCGATCGCGCATTCAAATACTGTTCATTCTTAACTCATAACTAATAATTGCAGTACAGCCAAGGGGTCTTTTACCACTGGTTTGGGACAGGTTTGACTCATCTTATTCCCTTCAAACTGTTCGAAACAAGTAAAGAATCCTGAAAAGGTATCTAAGTAACCTAGGGGAAAGGTTTCCTAAATGGACCTATCGGGTTAAATGACCCTACGGCTTTTTGATGAAATGGCTGATTAGACAGCTTATCTGACCAATGCATTTTGAGGGTGATACGCTTTTAACATAAGGCAAGAAAGAATAATATGAATATACCAACTCAAAAAAAATTTATAAATCATACAAGGTTTTGATACATTTTGATGTAATATTTCGACTTTTACGACTATACGTAAAGAAGCTTAAAACAAAAACTAGGATGATTTTTGTTTCTTACTCAAATGAACTTTAGAAATTAAACATATTTCAGCTTTTGTGGAGGTTTAATAATGATTATATAGTGGAACAATAGAGTGTTTTTGTATGTCCCCATCATGTTTGTAAAATGCCTCTATCCTAAAATAACAGGTTAAATAGAATAAATAAATGATTTTTATCATTGAACCTCCAAATCTAAGCTCTGAATAACATCTTGAGAGAGAATTGAAGATCTAAAAACAGATTTGATAAAGTTTTCCTCATGGATGATCTGCCTCCATAGTATGGCAACCCTAACTTTTGTTTTATTCCATAAAATTTTAATATACATAGATTTTTATAAAACTTCAGCTTTCTCGTACGGAAATTATTACTTTCTAGTAGTTTCAATGAATTTATACAGAAATATCGCCCAAAAAACAGAAATTTTGTTCAAAACATAAATAGGCGCATTTAGCCCGCACGGTTTGAGGTTCGGCATTTTAGACAACACTTATGATAAAATCATTTTCTTGGAAACAGAAGAAAATTTTAACATAAAAATTAATCCAATGTATAGAAAACCGATGCCTGCACACATGTATATAGTATTTGTACACATATTCGATGTGATATTTGATTAAATCAGTGTTCTGCTTAATAGGCGCATATAGCCCGCTCCTCCCCTTCTCATGATTCCAAATTTGCTGAGATACTCCGGCTGGCTTGAACCCACAATCCATTGTAGGGGAACATGCCCTATTATGCGCCACCTAAGCGAATCGTTGATTTTCTATGTATTCCACGTACAAATTGTGTTGAAAATGAGTGCAATCGTTGAAGAAAGGTGTTTTCTACAAATGCCTATGATATTTTATTACTCAAATTGCTATAGTTGCTTCAAAAACTTGATTTTTAAAAACCATATTCAAAGTCACAGAACAAAACTGTGTTGCAAATACGCGCCGCTGTGTATTCAATACGCGCCTAGCAGCCGAACGCACCCGAAAGCAGCCGAAGACCGAAAACACACCAATACTTACAGAAACTTTGACTGAAAAGAAAATCAAAATGGACTAATCAAAATTTTGGAAAAAATGAAAAGTAGATTTTTTGGGCTGAATTAACGCTCAAAATATGGTTTAAGACTTTTTGTTCATTTTGAATGAAAATTGGCCTTTTTGAAAAATTAATGCTATTTTCAGCCTACTACGATTGGCGCGTTATAACGAGCGCATGGGCCGTGATAGAACAGACCCATAAAAAGCATACCTTTGCGAGTTCAGTATGATTTTTTAGCATAAAATCATATTTTAGATTATCCTCTATCGATGTGTCAGAAAATATTGTCTTATTCGTTTTTCTCTGCTTGGTGACACCTTATTGAAAGTGTTTTAAAATTTAGATCAAAATGATGAAAAACCTAAATTGTGAAATTATCACGACACAGGGGCATTTTAAGGAAAAATTCATACTTGCCATGACCAATCACAGCATTTAAAACAAATTGGTAATATTTTGCAGGCTTAAAATGTTTCAGATTCTCCAAAACAAAGGTGGCGCGTATTAGCCACATGGGGCGTTATATGAACTTTTCCCCTATATCAATTTTCCGATCGTTTGATGTCCTGTCCATTCCCCTCACTAAAGCTATTTAACATGAAGTTATTTATATCATTGATTATATATAAACTTACCACACCATCAATACAAAAGAAATTATCACGGATACTTATCTTTGTGTAGCAAACTAGTAATCTTCCAGGTCACAGTAAGCCGTGATTTGGACGACATTTAGAAAACCGCATGCACAGAAAAGGAAAACAACTGTTTCCAAGCCATCACAAAATTTGGTTTCATGAAAGTTATTATTTGAACAAGCAAATGTCCACAAATACTGTTTCTATACTTGAACCACTTGAACCCTTGACTTCCCTTGTGAGATGTAAAATACACTGCCACTTCAGAAGACAGCTCCCACACAAATGTTTTCCTGTTTTAAAGGAAATGCTTTCATGAATCGCGTTAGAGTACCTTCTCTAAGCTCCTTTCTCTCCTCTCTATCAGCGAGTCAATTCAAAATAACTTTCCAAGAGTCACAATTTTAATTTTCAACACCATTTTCGATTAAATCCAGGGAAGTGCACTTTCGAAAACGATGGGGACATTTTATTATTGAGTAATTTTCTTTTTGGCCAAACTATTGGCGGACTTTTCTTAGACAGATTTGGAGGCAAGTCACTAGCGAAAACGGCTCATTCAAAAGCTCACCCACGCTGGGGGAATAACTTGTTATCTTCCCTATCAACCAAAAGAAATGCGCCCGAAAACAAACTCAAAAGTAACTTTTAAACATATTTTATAAAAAAAAAATACGGAGCACGAAAAAAACGCATGCGATGCTCGAAAGCCATCGCCTACTCCAAATAATTTCCCTTTTAAGAAGTGTACATAAAGTTTAAATCGAAGATTTCTTTGAATTCAGCTACAGTAGCTGAATTCAAAGGAATCTTCGACTACTTTGAAATCATAGTTTCATTTAGCTAAGAGGTTCTTCAAACCTTTGATTATAAGTTTAAATCCTTAAAAGGGAGGGTACAGTATAACTTGAAATTTTGTGACGTGATTCACAACTTTCTTTTGCAAAAAACTGAGTGAATCAGCGTCACAATGTTGAGTTTGCCAAAGACATGAGTACCTTATTTCGTCGAAGTTATGGTCTTCTACGAAGTTGTTCAGCAGAAATTTTGTTTGAGAGAATTTATAAATTGGCCAAAACAAGATAAGATGTCTCGGTTACAGATAAAAAAGAAAAATAATGATTGTTTTCATACAAACCGAAAATTTAATATTTACTCGTGTTAACGTTACTTTAAAACTCTACAAGAAACTTATGGTTTGAGACATTCGAAAATGATGCAAAATCGACACAGTATTATGATCAACCAAACAAATCCTCACCCCACAATCTAAATAGGCTCTTAAACGTGGATGATCACACCCTATCATTGTAAATATTGATCCCGCACGCTCGACAGTTGGGGGATTTTCAAATTGTCTAGAACTATCAATGAGTTATAATAAGAGTTTACACCAGCTGAAAACAGCCGGTGGTGTTCTTCTCTCGTAACTATTTGCACACATCTCATTGCATCGTATCGTTGCAATCGATTGGTGATTGATTGGTATAATTCCCGATATTGATTCAATAATGTAACGGGTGTAGAACTGTTGCTGTCAGAATCCCCACGTTCGCTCTGAGATGACAGCCCATCATCATCTTCAGCTGTTCGATGTGGGCATATCGAAGTATCGTGATCACTTACAAAAGTGAAAGCTTGAATGAGTGAAATATGCTAATGCCATCAATCGAATGCGAAAATTATACACATTTTACGTTCCAATGGAGACTTTTAGCTCTGATCAGAGGCACGAGATCTGCTTCAATTATTCTTTTATTTAGTTTTATCTACGTAGAATAAGCACATGAACTTCGAACCCAACATCACTAGAAGCCAAGTTCGACCTTTGACATTGGCCAACCAAGTGCACATAGTGGGCCAATAAGGATCTATATCTCTCTTCGGTCCGGCTGCCAAGAAGCCAAACGTTCAAGTTCACAGCCGCCAATCATAAGTAATCCGGTACCGGAATCTTGGCACAGCCATCATCGACGCACATAGGTACAGTGAGGGGCAAAATAAAGTGTCCAAATTATTTTTTTTCAATTTCTTTTATTTTTCTGGTTAAAATTCAACGAAAACACATCGTAATCATTTTTAAAATATTGTTTATTATGTTCTTTTCAATTTTTGTTAATGTTGCGCTGGAAAAAAAAGAAAGTTTTTCTGATAGATAAAAAACAGTTAATATTCCAAAAAAAAAACAGGGGCAAAATAAAGTGTCCAGATCAGTACAGCTTCAAATAATTCAAACTGAAGGCAAACAAGAACGATTTAATAATGGGTATGGCCTCCTTCAGCCTTCAACACCTTCTGCAAGCGCTTCGGCATACTTTCAACAAGGTTGTGCAAGTGTTGTGGGTCGAGTTCTTCCCGTGCATGCTCCATGACATCAAAATAAGTATTTTTATTTCTCACATCAGTCTTATCAATCAGAACATCGAGAATGGCCCACAGATTTTCGATGGGGTTCAGATCAGGACTTTGTGAAGGCCATTCAAGGGGTTTGATGTGGCAGGAACGGGAAAATGACCTCATCAGATTGGCCGTATGCTTCGGATCGTTATTCTGCTGTAAAACGAAGCGCTCTCCGAGGCCCGTCTTGATGAGGGATACCTCGAGGTTTTCCGGCAGGATATTGCAATATGACTCAGCTGTCATGATTCCGTCAATTTTTACCAAATTGCTCACCCCACCCCAAGAAAAGCACCCCCACACCATCACGTTACTTCCTCCGTTGCTCCGTGCTCGATACCAATCGAAAACGCTTACTGAAGAAGATAGTAAGTTGCTATCGAAATACCGGTATCTGAACTTTTCATTTACCGTGGTTGAATTAAAAGGAATCTTTCGATTGCTTTGATTCAGAGGAAAACATTGTTGTGGGCCGACGAATCCAAATTTGAGCTATTCAACCGGAAGAAGCGGGATCATATGTGGCGCAAGTCGGGTGAGGAGCTCCAAGACCGCCATATCCAAGGAACAGTCAAGCACGGAGGAAGTAACGTGATGGTGTGGGGGTGCTTTTCTTGGGGTGGGGTGGTAAAAATTTGGTAAAAATTGACGGAATCATGACAGCTGAGTCATATTGCAATGTCCTGCCGGAAAACCTCGAGGTATCCCTCATCAAGACGGGCCTCGGAGAGCGCTTCGTTTTACAGCAGAATAACGATCCGAAGCATACGGCCAATCTGATGAGGTCATTTTCCCGTTCCTGCCACATCAAACCCCTTGAATGGCCTTCACAAAGTCCTGATCTGAACCCCATCGAAAATCTGTGGGCCATCCTCGATGCTCTGATTGATAAGAGTGGTGTGGCAAATTAAAAATACTTATTTTGATGCCATGGAGCATGCGTGGGAGGAACTCGACCCACAACACTTGCACAACCTTGTTGAAAGTGTGCCGAAGCGCTTGCAGGAGGTGTTGAAGGCTGAAGGAGGCCATACCCATTATTAAATCGTTCTTGTTTGCCTTCAGTTTGAATTATTTGAAGCTGTACTGATCTGGACACTTTATTTTGCCCCTGTTTTTTTTTGGAATATTAACTGTTTTTTATCTATCAGAAAAACTTTCTTTTTTTTCCAGCGCAACATTAACAAAAATTGAAAAGAACATAATAAACAATATTTTAAAAATGATTACGATGTGTTTTCGTTGAATTTTAACCAGAAAAATAAAAGAAATTGAAAAAAAATAATTTGGACACTTTATTTTGCCCCTCACTGTAGCTCTATCGGCAATTATCTTTGCCGTACGCCTAGCCTCGCCAATGGCAATTAACAAATGACGGACAGATCAATCTCTCATATCGGCAATCCTTCGAACGTACGAACGAATGGAATGGAATTGAATGGTTGATCTCCTATAACCACCTTTCAATGCTACCCTCCTAACCAACAACAGCATACAGATACCTACAGCAAAAATATCTCCGGTTTCGATCGGCTGCCACCTGCAATGTACTAATTGATGATTATTTTTATTCTTTTTTTTTCTACTTCCACACATCCATCGAATATGGCCGGCCCCCCTCGGATCAACCCCCAACTCGTTTCGGAATCGGACCAACAGTTCTTCTTTGTGATGCGTAAAAAAACTAGTCAAGTGTCGACGCTGCACGTCATCCACCACGGAGTGATGCCAATGTCGGTGTGGTTCGGCGTCAAGTTCACTCCAGGTAAGTGTGTGGCGCCTGTCAGTGCCATCTCTTTCTACTGTTTCAGCAATGTTCCGACTACATACTGTTCTTATATCGAATAGCCGGAAGGATCCTTGACTTTGAGAGTCGATCAGCGCTCGAGAGCTTTTCCAATATTTACCTTTCGGTATAGATTCGTACGATCCACCGATAGACTTTGATCGATGTTGTTTTTTTTTGCTGTATCATTTTTTCTCACTTTGCTTGGATACAAGTTCAATCTAATGAATTTTTGACGTACAACCTTAATGTTCTAAACGAGTAGAGCATTTCACAGAAAAACGACATCGAAAATGTTTCTGTTGAAAAAATATTACATGGCGACCGTCATAAATCTTTTTTATAAAAGACTTTAGAACAAAATTAACAATATTTATAACGGTCGCCATGTAAATCTGAGCTCCGAACATTTCCAAGAAAAATAAATTTAAAATGCTTTAGTTATTCATGGCAACCGTCATAAACCGTAAATTCGTTCCTTTCCAGGTGGCCACAGTACCTTCTTCGGATTGCTCAACACCTTCGTGCACATCGTCATGTACTCGTACTACCTGTTCTCCGCGCTCGGCCCACAGTTCCAGAAGTATCTCTGGTGGAAGAAGTACCTCACCACCCTCCAGATGGTAGGCGACCATTTTGTATCAACTGAGACAATCTCTTTAACCTTTTTTTCTCTCTCTCTCTCTTACAGGTCCAGTTCATTGCCATCATGGCGCACGCCTTCCAGCTGCTGTTCATCGACTGCAACTACCCGAAAGCCTTCGTCTGGTGGATCGGAATGCACGCCGTCATGTTCTTCTTCCTGTTCAACGAGTTCTACCAGAGCACCTACCGGGCGAACAAGGTGGTTCTCATTTTTTCTTCCTCGTGGCACAATGTTAAATATGCTGTCATTGCGCGTTGTTTCCCGCATTATTTTTATGGGGGTTTTCATCCTGTTGGATAATTCATTCTGTCTCCTGCCTTGACTAGTGTTTTTTTTTTTTTTTTGAGAAAGGAAAGCAAAAAAGAGATTTTTGGTAGGGACATATAGGTAGATGAACGTTTATATTTCTTCGTAGATGTTACTGCTCCGAAGAAATGAGAGGATTTGATCCTCTTCTTCAGGATCATTCGACAGGGTCTGTCGAAGGTTGCCGACAGGGTATGTCGAAGGTTGTCGACCAGGTCACAGACCAGGCGGGTTTGCTGGACATTCCGTGAGGATGTGTTTGATGGTGATGGGAGGGTCCTCTTTACCCATAAGATAGCCATGGGTGTGTCCTATGCGTATTCGGGTTAGGGCTCCATGCATAAGTGCAGTTTATGACCTCCCTTAGCTTGTTTTCGGTGATATATTGTTCCAGATGTTTGCCCAGGAGAGGAGCAGGTGGTTTTTAAGCCAGTGCGACGCATCTGAAGGAGGGATGGGCACGTTAAGGGGTTCTAGTTTACTACCGTTGAAAGCTAGTAGATCTGCTGCTTCGTTGCCGGGAATCTTGGAGTGGTCAGGAGTCCAACACAGTGTTACTTTCTTCGCAGCTGCAAAGTTGTAAAGGCCAATGATTCATGGCTGTTTGGTGTTGGCTGCCTGGGCAGCTCTCAGCACGCTTGCAGAGTCTGGGAAGATGACTGCGCCGGTAGATGGGCAGAGGTCTAGGGCTGCTTTTTGGATGGCGAAAGCTTCAGAGCTGAAAACGGAGCATTTGAATGGTAGAACAAGGGCCACACTGTCGGTAGTGCTGAATATGCCACATCAAACCTGTCCATCAGTGGACTTTGAACCATCAGTGAAGAACTAGGGTATGTTTTTGAATTTTCGTTTGACGAGCTGATGATAGTTGGCCAAAGCAACAGTAGAACTTCCTCAGGCTCTTACAGGAGTATTGAATTTGCGGAGTATGTGCGGTATGATAGTTCGGGGATAGATGCTTGATATTTTTGTAGCTAGTTGAAGGGTAGTTCGGGTTTTCGGTTGTTTTGATTGGAAGGATCTTTGCGGTGACGTAGTCAAAAAGGGGTCTGTTCTCTTTCTGCCATAATAGAGACGATTGGGCTGCTCCAAAAGGCGGTTCAAGTTTTTCATTAATTTTTTCGCCCCGCGACTAAATAGGCCCAGTCCATGAAGCACGGTAGACATCAGAAAACTATGAAGGAATCGGAACAGTGAGCGTCGGGCGCTCCACAACTTTCTAGGGATATTGAGTTTATGTGAGGCTGATTTCCGAATGTGCTTTGCATGGTTGATGAATTTGAGTTTGTCATCCACCAAGACTCCAAGGATGCGGGATGCGTGAACAATGGGGATAACTTTCTTGCCCATGATAAGTAGTGGGAGTTTGTTTAGCTTTTTCTTCCTGCTACAGAGATGCATCAGTTTTGACTTTTCAGGAGCGAAGGTAAAACCCACGGTGCCCACGTGTCTACCTTATCCACGGCTATTTATAGTTGCTTTCTGGATATTACTGAGTAAGGAAGGAGACACGAATATCAGGGTTATATCGTCGGCGTAGGCCAGAACATTGTTATAGGTTTTCTTATATTGACCAATGTGTTGACCAAAGTGCGTAAAGGCATCGGAATTAACTCCACAACAACAAAATAGGCCACACAAAATCAAAATTGGTATTCAATGCTTTGCATGTATTCAGGGAAATAATTACGGGCACTTACTCTTTGTCATCGCGTGACCTCTGTAGCATGCAGCGAAACGAGCGCCGTTTAGCAGCAACAATTTTCCGCAACTGGAACATGCATGTGGTGAAGCGTGCCGGCCTCCTCGTAAGCGCCGTCAAATCCTGAGAAGAGCATTGGTGGATTGTCGAGCATGCCACACCAATGAATTGTCCTTCGCAAATCCGGGAGATGCGGATTAAGCATGCAATGCCCTAGGCACCGAAACTCCTGCTGGTGCTGCTACCTAGCGACGAACGCTAATACTTGACACGGCACTTCCTGACCTTGGTGACGAGTCGATGTTTTTCCCTGATGCGGAGTCCCGCGCAGCTCCTCCTATGGCAACCACTTTAAAGATGTCGGAAGGTGTTCTCCCTCGACGACTGCAACCTTGCTGATGCCGCTTTGGCGGTCACTCCTTCCGGTGATGTTGGCTTAGGCCGTTTCTTCCCGAGGACACGATTCAACCAGTAGGTTTCCGGACAATGTTGCTTTCGTACTATTCTTGGCGATCGGTGAGTGCGACGAAATTTTCGATGGTGAAGCGTTGCCGGTTGAAGCCAGATTGACCACAATTGCGAGGAACCAATTCCACAGACACGCAGCAGCTGAAATGGCAAAACAAAACCCTGCAGGAGGAGCTAATTTAGTTCTCGATTCTGTTTTGTTGTTTTTCGGAACTTACCCTAGATTGGGGTTGTGCTGCACTCTGCAGTGAATTGCGATTATCTGCGTGCACAGTAAGCGAAGTGAGGTTAGCTGCATGTGCATGTCACATCGAGGTTAACTCACCTGTATAATTTCGCTTCCGTCCTGACCTCAACACGGACGATTCAATTTGGTTGATGCAGCTCTCGTCGGTTGCGCTGCTGGCTGGTCTACCTCTAATATCAGCGATTTGTAATCCGACGAACAAATCTGTTCAAAATAGTTGGTGAGATTTTGCGTGTCGTTGTTATTGCGATTTTGGCAACTCACCCAATTTGGCGCTGAAATCCTTTGCCTGGATAGATTCCTGCCTTCGCCGATGCCGCGCGGAATTTGTGCTGTCCGGATGCTCTTTGGCCACGCCGGTTCTATTACGGTAGCACCGATTCCGTCCCGCAGCGCATAAAAAAACGACGCCAACTTCGAACCGAGACTCCGCCCGATTTTTTGCCACGCTTATCAGTTTTTTTTTCATACACGGAAGGAAATGTCTTTCGTTTTTGTCATATTTCTTCACTTGACAAAAACGAGGGGTGTGTGAAACTTGTGTGAAAAGTCCACACTGAGGCAATTAGATTATCGGTTTGTTTTATTCTTAGGTGCGAATAATCCTTACTGGATACATGACATATTAAACATAATTGTTACAGTCCTCTGGAACTACGTCAAAGAATGATTGCATCCCAATAAGAAACAACGTTGGGGCTAAGACAGAGCCCTGGGGCACGTCATTTGCTATGGTGCATAATAGCTTGCCATCGATGTAGACGTTAGTCAGGATGCTGCGGATGAAATATCCCATTCTGCCCAGAACATCCCATTGTTTCAATCTGGACAAAATTTGATGACGGGACACCCGGTTGAAGACCTTAGAGACGTCCAAACATGAGCACTCCACATCAATGGCGTCGGCAACAAGATTTTCAAATGTGGTGGGGCGGTCGTCGGTGGAGCATCCCGGGCGAAAGCCAAACTTGAGGAGTTTATTGGACTCGAGAAAGGAGACTGGACGTCGTTTAACCAGGCGTTCAAGAATCTTCCCTGCACAGCCCAAGAGGGTGATAGGACGGTACCTGTTTATGAGGTGAAGGTCCTGATGGGGTTTGAGAAACGGTATGATTAAGCAATCGGAGAAGTGTGTGCAGAAGGATTCAGCAAGCAGTGTAGGGTCGTTAGAGTATTGTTGGCCCAACAACAAATGGAAACGGCTGGTGTGATTGAAGCCACTCAGGCGTTTGATTTTATCCCAAATTTTGGCGGATGCAGTTTCAGGATAGATTTCCTCCACAAAGTCCCTCTCGCTATTTCTTTTTGCGGTTCTAACGGCAGCCTTAGCGGCAGATCGTGCCCCTTTGTACTCATCAAGGGCGAAAAGTTGTTGGAGGTGGTCATTTGGGAGGCGACGTAGTGCTCGGAACTTCTGGGCCCCACCATGGAATGGCTCTTTTACCTGGTACAGCAGTGGTCCGCGGCATGTACAGAGAAGCTGTGTTGAATAAGTTGAAGGCAGACGTATTCCCAGTAGAGGGGTCAATTCTTGTGGGTAATGAGTTTTCAGAATGTCCAAATTTTTGGTGGAGCAAACATTTTCATAGAGTTCCCTTTCAGCTGGTTTGAGAGCACCCCAGCTGATGGAGTGTTCATTCAAGTCACCCAAGATTAAAACAGGTTGAGGGAGTTGTTCTAAGAGTTCTTCAAGTTCTTGGTAATTATCAAAACTATAAGAGTAGGTTATAAATACTCTGGATATTTCTTCTACAATCAAAAAATATAAAATTGAAAATGAAAATCTTGAAAATTTAATCGCTCCGCTTTTGAGATGTTGGTCGTCACTCTTGAACCAAACTCTTTCAAGTGACAAAGATTCGGTTTCTTGTCAGACCATGCCTCTTCCGGCATCTTGTTGACCAAACAGCACGCTGGACATCGGTTGACGAGATCAGCGGCCGATGCGACTGCCTCAGCCCATGTAGTACTCCCTACCGAGCTTCGCATCGTTCAGCATGCACCGTGCTTTCTCCGACCCGTCACGCAGGACATTCAACTTTTTGTCGCTCAGCATTAGCCTAAAACTTCTTGAAAGCCTCAAACGGCTGATTCTTCCGTTCGAGAAAATAGACCACGACCTTCTAGCTCGCATCGTCGACAAACGTTGCAAAGTTAGGCTGCTTTCAAACGACGACACCTCAACGGACCTACAGAGATCGGAGTGTACCAACTTCAATAGCTGCGTGGCTCTTGATTCGCAGCTCGGAAATAAAAATCGTACCAGCTTCCCTTTAAGACACGATTCACAATCGACAATCGCTTCGTTTTGGAACTCCATACCGTTGGAAATTCGCTTCAGTTTCTTCAAGCTGCTCTCATTCAAATGGCCTAGACGTCTGTGCCAAAGTTCAATGGTGTTCGCCAAAAATGCTTTCTGCGGCCGACTGCCTCGATGCAGACCACCTTCTTCGGTACCTAGTCTTCCAATTGTTGCCTTTCTTGCAAATGGCGCTCACAGTTGGCAACGTCTACATGGAAACAACGTTTCAATGCGAACCGTTTTCTCGGCGACAGCTTTTTCATGTTACCATTGTTTACTGTCCCAACATGGTGCTCCATGGTAACCAGATCAACAAATGGTTAATCAGCACGAGCCATATGAATGGTGGCTCCGGAATCCAGACAATTCATCCGCTTTGACGTCCCCGACGGCAAAAATGCTGCAGAATTGCTTCCTTTCTTCCTCTTGAGTGGACACGGCAAAATGTCCCGGCTCCTCGCAGTTGTAGCAAAGTTTCTCGTTTGTGCCATCATCCTTCGCTTTGCTTGATTTTTTTCGGATCATTCTGCCGACCGGTCCATGTTCCAGCCTAACGTCTTGGAGGATTTTCGCCTTTACTGCATCCGATGTCAACGCGGTTCTGGAAGCTTCGAGCCCCATCATCATAGGCTCGTATTGTTCGGGAAGGCCGTTCACCTCGGTTCTCGCGTTTCTGAGCTTGTGACTGGTGCTCATCAACTCTTCCGCGTATGCCTCAACGCTGGGGAACAATTGACGAGGCGCACCGACGTGAACTTTCTCAGCAATCCGATCTTCCTTGTTAGCCAGGTATCCTAAAAGCGTCCTCGGCACTGACGGCATCCTGCACCAAGCTGTAGTTGTAGCTTTCAAGGCTCAGGCTGATGGTTGCCAAAGCTTGCAGCTTCAAATCTTCCGGCAAATCTCCGCTCCTCAGCAGATCAGCTACCCTCGCGGATCAGAATCATCCGCATCGCAAACGCCCACGATGTGTAATTGTCCCTTTCACGCAGCTTCTCAATGGGGGGGGGGCAACGCAACGGAACTTCTGCCGAATCGAACGCTTGTTGCTCCGATCGTACCGCTTCCGCCAGGTGCTTCATTTCTTGAAGACTGTTGTCGAGGACCATCTCCTTGGACTTGATGTGTCCTTTCCGCTTGCCGATGTTACCAAAGAAAAAATTGCTGACCTCCGGGTTGGGTATCTGGGCCCATAACCAATTAAAAAATTCACGTGTGATTAGTTAACTTGTGACAGGCAGTGGAATGATTTTATTTTCTATTCTACGACACGGATTACTTAGATCCTAAACTATTTCAACGCCTTGTACAAAAACAGTATCAGATTTCGGACCGATGCTCCTGTTGAACGAGTGAAAATCGAACCGATTTTCATCCTTTTTTCCGATCTGGGAAGTGGCACAACATTTTTCACCTCAAATTGAACTTCGACTACTGGTTGATAGGTGTCACTTTAAAAACTTTTCTGTTTTGGTTTTTTTGTAAAGGTTTTGAATTTCTTTCGAAATACTGACTTTTCACGGTTACAATCGAAATCTAATACTTTCGCTCTTGCAGATCAGGGCCGAGGCTGCCGCAGCCAAACGGGAAGCTGACGCCAAGGCCGCCAATGGTCTCACGAACGGCAGTGCCAACGGAATCGCTAACGGTAACGGCGTCCACCACCAGTACAGCAACGGACACCATCACGGGAAGAACGGCTCCGTGGTGTCATCGCACAGCAACGGCAGCAGCAATGGTAGCGCAACACCACTGCTCAACGGATCCAGTAACGGATCGTTGCTGTCCAACGGTGTCAGTAAGACGGCGACCGACTACTACGTGCGGGGAGATCTCCCGGCCGAGATCGAAATCACGCAACGACAGCCGAGTAGCCGCAGCCAAAACCAATAATGCTAGGGGTTAATTCAGGTTTAAAATTTCCAACAAATTCACGAAAACACACACACGCTCACATACATTCACACAAAAGTTGAAATCCAATCCCGTGACATACCTTTCTCAGAATCCCTTCAAACAACTGTTCCGCTGCCCGTATTTTCGTTTCTGGCAGCACTTTCCCACCTATGGTATCTATATACAGTCTAACCTCTATACAGTCTCCAAAACTAAACGCACACTTACACACATACACTCCCCACAAACACACACACTGAATAGTGGTTTCTGTTGTTATGATTAATTAATTTATTGTAAAATTCTTTATTATAATTACGATTACACACTCACACCACACACCACACCCAGCTATTGTTTGTTGTGTTTTAGTTTTATCTGCGTCAGCGGCTGTTATCAAACTCGTTTTCGTAGCCATTGTCTCCGTATTTGTTTTTTTTTTTTTTTTTTAATAAAACCGAAATCAATTCGGTACAATCCATGTCATTAGCGAACTCAAACTCAGACACACAAGCTCGAATACAATCGATGCATTCGCATCGCCGCCGGGAGAAAGAAAACCACAAGCAAAAGACAAAACTTAACATTGGCGATCCTCCCGATTTTCTACATATTTTTTTTATTCCAAATCTTGGTGCCCAACCATTAGAACTTTACCACAAACATTGAATAAGAATAATGTCCCGGCGTTAAACCTGATGATTGAAAATTTAAACAAAACAAAAACCAGACCAGCACAAATACGAAAACATGTACATAGCATACCCAATGGATTAACCAAAAGCAATTCAAATTACAAAGCCAAAATTGAAGGAAAAAAACAATCAAACACTCAAAAAAAAAGCAAACTATCTTTCTCGCTCTCGTTCGTTCTCTCTCACTCTATTGTGGGTCGATACATAACAAGCGAGAGGGAGGAAGGGCGGAGCGTGCTCCACGAAAAACAATGGTGATCGATGTGTTTGCGCCAACGCAACCCGCTATTGAAACTGTTGTTACCTTTATTTAGAAATTTTAAATAAAGTTAGTAGCTTGAGTGCGGTGCAGCCAGGAACAAAGAGATAGCAGCCAGGCAGACAATGAGTTTACTGAAGCGCAACTGTCCTAAAACCTAAAACAATACAAAGCAACAACAAAAAAAACAACATCAGCAACAAAATACACACACAAAAAAAAAGAAAAATATGAACGTTAACGCGTATGTTTGATTCTGTTTGCTGGTTGATTGGTTTGGTTTGGTTGAGAGATGAGAGCCGAGATTGATCTTCTGTGTTAACCGCGTGCCGAGAGATAGGAGAAAAACGCAAAGCAAAAGGAGAAAGAGAAAAGATAGATGGTGCGAATGAGCGAGACAGGCAATTAAATTTTGTACATAGTTTAGCTAACCTAATTGAGTAAGCGATAAGAGCCGAGCAAAGGATGAAACATGAAAAAACCAATAGATGATAAGTGATAAAATTTGATGAGAGAAACCTACCTACGAGAAACTGAGCAAACTAAACAAGGAAATATACTGAAACACAAGGGCAAAAAAAATAAACACACACATTAAATAGAGAAAAAAAACTAAATGCAACTATGTGGTGGTGAGATTTTTCCAAGGCGAGTAGCAAAGCAACAAGATTTTTTCCTGTTGTTTATGTTTCATGTTTGTTTTTAAGTTTTCTGTGGAACTTATAGATTCTTACTCCTGGCAATAAAAGGTTGGTTGTTTTATCTTTTTTTTTCTTTTTATATACACATCTATGTTATAAGTAAGTAGTTCTACAAAAAAAAAACAAGACACAGAAAAAAAAGAAAGAGAGGAAATATAAAATCGTGTATGTTTAGAAGCTTAATTTGATAGTTATTTTCAAACTCTACCAAAACCGAAACAAAACTCAACTTCTTGTTACAGTTTGCTGTCAAATTTTCCCGATGGACGGAGTGAGCTAGGTCGTCTTTCATATACATTTCTTCCTCTTGCACAACAAAACCAAACAGAAAATATCCTTTCCAAAAATCTAACATCCATTAAAACAAAAGGGAACAAGAATGTTTTTTATTTGAAATGTTGGCGCCTGTTATGATTGAATGACAACACACAGCAGAAGCAAGTAAACAGAACACAAAAAAGTAAACAAACGAATATTTAAACTCTAATGTGATTTCTTTATTTTTTGTAAGGAAAGTAAGCGAAATTTATAAGGACGAAAAAGCGTTTGAAAAACAAAAAAAATACACAAAACAGCTGAAGCCTACGGCAGAATCATAAACAAAAATACAGTAGTAGATCGCATTGAATCGATGCTCCGTGTCAATGTTGCTAAAACGCATGAAAAGTACAGTAGTTGAAATTGCAAAAAGTGAAATAAGTAAACTAAAAAGCTAATCAAATATACAACTGCATAGATGAAAACAGTGAAACCCCGAGAACAAATATTGAAAATAAAAAAAAAAAGAACTCCTAATAGAAATAACTTTCAGATGTGAGCTATATTGTATTTACATGCAGATTGAAACCGCAAATTTTAACTGCTTGAATGTACACCAAAACACACAAATAAACAAACAAACAAACAAAAAGAAACACTATAAGTACTCGCGGTACCCGATAGACAAACAATACTGAAGCAGCAATTGCAGAACATTTCTACACCTACATACACGGACACATCGACAAAACTGCTGACAGAGTTGAAATAACAAGTAGCCGGAGTGGAAGTTGAAACAAGTGGAAAGACAAACTGTGGAAGAGAATAAAAATGTGCTGAAAATAAGTTAAAAAAAATATGTTTTTCTTGTTGTTTTTTTTTTTTTTCAAATTATTCTGTCCGAAAAACGTCCCCACCTGATATTTCGATTTTCTTTTAAATATTTACCAAAGTTCAAAAATTGTCGGAAAACGTTATGTTGAATATAGCAACCATCAGCTACATGCTTAGCAACGGAATAACACACATCGCAGTAATCGTTGAGTTTAGTTTAGTTAAATTTTCACTTCCACTCTATTCGTAACTGATTAAAGACACCTTTTGCAAATGTTCTGCTTAATTCATTAGGTTATGGGCCCGACAGTAAAAGGAAGTAATTCTTAGTTTTTGTTCCGGAAGTAAAAACGTGGTCAGCAAGATGAGCGAGGAAAATTTGTGGCTGTTTGACGGCACGAACTTTGGCAACTGGAAATTTCGTATCCATGTTCTGATGGAGGATAGAGGATTGCTGCATTGTTTGACGGATGTCATAGATGACGAGGAGTTTGCGAGCGATCTTCCTGAGGACTTCATCCAGATGAAGGCCGAGAAAATTTAACGAACGACAGGAAATGCAAGAACCTGCTAATCCATCGTATCGGCGAAGATTAATTGGACTACTTTAAGGATAAGCGAACCGCCAAGGACGCACTCTGTAATGCGCCACTCTGTAAGGGGCCGTCCATTAATGATGTCACGCGTTAGGGGGGGAGAGGGGGTTTCGATTTTTGTGACAATTTGTGACATGGGGGGGAGGGGGGGTCAGCTTGAGCGTGACATCACTTATCATTACGAAAAAAAACAGCAAAACAATAATGAATAATTTTATCCTAAATTCCATAAATTTATACTTGCACCATTCATTTGATGAATAATCATATTCAAGTAATACCTTTTGGATATTTTATGAGAATAAGAAAGTTCACAACAACACTTCCATTGCAACACTCAGGAAAGTCCGTCCCACTAAAATGGTGGCAAAACTTGAACAGGATTGCTTGGCTGTTCTTACCTGTGAACGCGTTTTTTACTTTGAAGAGGAATTATATTTTTGCGTTTGATCCTGTCTAGCTTTACAAAACGAGTGACGGACGAGAGCGTTCATGGTTGCCAGATAATTTGTTTTTGATTCAATTGTACGATGTCATATTTTCACTCTTACACCTGTGGAGAAGATTTGGATTGCGAATGGATTGAATAAAAGGAAATAGATTTGAATGGTTTCGACATCGTCACTGATGCTGCAGCTACTGCCTCGACTTTCCCGGTCATTGATATGGAAAGTCATGAACATTGATTATGGACTCATGATTGAAATGTGTTTTAAGCAATGATTGAAGGCTTGTTGAAAGTTGTTAACCTTCTTTCAGTTCTTTGAATAAAACTGATGAATTTAAGAAAAGCAACATTCTGAATCAAATTTCTAAAGGGTTGAACATTTTACTCCAGGACGTGGAGGGGGGGGGGGGTTAGGAAAACGTGACGTAAACAAAAAGGGGGGGGGGGGTTACGGAAGTTGTGACAATATGTGACAGATGGGGGAGAGGGGGTAATTTTTTTTCCAAATTTTGCGTGACATCATTTATGGACGGCCCCTAATCTGCTTTAACGGAAGCAATTTCAAGAACTGCGACTGCTGGAAGGAGAGGACGTCAAGGCATACCTTCTGAAGTTCTTCGAGAAGGCTCTACGCGAGTTGCGAGCGACTGGAGTGAATTTGGAAGAAGAAGACGTCGTTTATCAGCTTTTGCTCTCCTATACGAGGCTCTGATCACGGCGGTGGAGACGATTCAACCGGAACAACTGACGATGGCGTATTCGAAGGAACGGCTTTTTGACGAGCAGGTGAAACAGTCGAACCACGGCGATGTTGCTGTCGAAACTGCGTTCCGAGGATGCAAATTCACTTCACAAGCGACGTGTCTAGAAGATTTATTAAAATTCACAATATTAAAACGTGTACAAACTATCAAAACCCAAAATGCATATATGAGTCATTCTATGTCAAGTGAGCACGGTGCGCAAAGCGAAAAAAAAATCTTACCCGAAATTCGCCAAACTAGGCCGATAGACTCGCTAAGGTCTACACAGAAAACCTCAAAACTAGTGAACCTACATATAAGAGAAGCGACGTCTGAAACACAAAATTCCAATCGATACAAAAGAACTGTCAAAATCAATTCCAATCGATCCGAGCATTTGTCGCAGATCTTTAACCTTTCTAATTGAAAACTCTGCCAAGGAAGATATTGTGATTGTTGTTGTAAATCTGGACTTTCATTGGGTCTTATTTATACAAGAATTTTACTACGAAATTAGATCCCAACAAGTGACAAAATTGGCAACAGAAGGTACAAACCGCACTGCGATGCACTCCATCTCCAGTCCACTCCTCCTCCATTGAATAACTTTTTTAAAATGCGCCATTTTTCTGACAAAGTTGCTACTTTTTTTTTTTTGGGATTTTAAACCAATTGGTTTATTCATCCCCATTAGCGGTATCGTTTCACGTATTTCTGTACTGTTTGTTGTTGTTTTTTTTTCGTTTTTTATTGTTTTTTTTTCTTTTTTGTTTTTTTTTGGATTTTTTTTTGTAGGGAAGGAGGAGTTTTTTAAAGTTTATGGAGGAGTTTTGATTTGTGGAGGAAGGATATAATTTTCTTTTCCTCTTCAGGACAGTTGGATAATGCTTGTCGGAGGTTTGGTGAGAGGGAACAGGATATTCTTAGGTTATGGTATTGGAGACAGGAGGTAAGGATATGTTTGATAGAGTTAGGGGTAAGACACGAATTGCAGGTAGGAGGGTTATCTTTGGCTATTATGTATTCGTGGGTGAGCCGCGTGTGGCCGATGCGGAGTCGAGTTAAAGCTCTTTTTTTCGGAATTGCTGGATCTTTTTTTTTGTAAATTCTTTATTTGAAACGGCTCATACCTTTAGGCTTTAAGGAGCCAAACTCGTTTTGTTTTATTACAATTGTGAATTGCTGGATCTGTCAATCCATCTTTGCGTCGTGTTTTTTATATCTCGCAACTTCGAGCGGTTGTTCGTAGCCCATTCGATTTCCCAGGCTTCGAGTATCTGGTTTTTAATGGTTCGAGTGGCATCGGATTGCGGGATGGGAATAGTGGGGGGAGTAATTTTGGAGCCGGCTGAGGCAAGTCGATCGGCTGACTCGTTACCTGGAATGCCGGAGTGACGCGATATCCAGCAGAGTGTGATGTTTTTAATAGGAGCTAGGTGAAAAATAGATTGGATCCAGGGGTGCTTTAGGTTGCCGACTGCCAACGCAGAGAGAACACTGGCCGAATCAGAAAAGATGACGGTGTCTGTGGTAGATTTCTGAACGGCATCAAGCATGGCGTAGGCTTCTGAACTGAAGACGGAGCATTGGCCCGGAAGGGACAAACTTCTATTACAGATTCCGTCATGTATGCCGCAACCAACCTTTCCATCAACGGTTTTAGAGCCGTCGGTATAGATGTGTGGGGAGTTTGAGTATTTGTCTTGTACGAGTTGATAAAAGTGTGGGAGGACGATTGCTGAGGCTCTGCCGGCTTTGATTACTTTGCCTAGGCTCAGATCTACTTTAGGATTAGTGTCATTCCAATATTTTATTGATGGGCCGTTTCTTTTACAGATAGGGGGAAGAGGCTCACCGATGAGCTTGACTAGTAGTGTGTTAGTTCTTTCCACTAGTGGGGAATCTCTGGAGCCACCGTTAGCGAGTGCCCTTATAGCTTTCAAGGAAAGATGTTTAGTAAGGAGAAAGATGAAGGGTAGTTGTCCACTTTCGGCCATCAGTGATGGGATTGGGCTTGATCTGAAGGCGGAGCTTATGATTCTGACACAGTCATTGTACAGTGGTTCTATCTTTTTTATCACTTCATCTGTGGCTAGCCTAACGATACCGATCCCATGAAGGGCTGAGGGAATAAGCCAGCCGTGGAGGAACCGGAATAGAGAGTCACGATGTGCTAGGCTGGTTTTGTTGGTCATAATACGGAGGATATTGATTTTGTTTACGGTATTTTTACGGATATTGTTCAGATGACATAAGAAATTAAGACGGTCATCGATCCATACGCCCAATAGGCGGGTGGAGCGGGCCAGTGGGATGGTTTCGTTCGACATCGTGAGGGGTTGCAGTTTTTTTATTTTCTTCCTATTGGGGCCGAGGTGAAGAAGAGTTGACTTTTTGGGGGAGAATTGGAAACCTATTTTGGGAGCCCACTCGGCGACTAGGTCCACCGCTTGTTGGAGTCTTCTTCGGGCCATAATAGGGAAAGGGGAAATAGATAACAAGAGGATGTCGTCGGCGTATATTAAAGTTTTGATGTTGTCGGGTATTGTTTCGAATAGGGTGTTAATGGCAATTAGGAACAAGACTGGTGCTATGACCGAGCCTTGAGGAACGCCGCCTGGAACAGGCTGGATATGAGAGCGCACACCGTTTATAAGAACGTGGATGTATCTTTGGGACAGGAAATTTTTGATGTAAAGGTACATTCGGCCGCCAATGTTCCACTTAACAATTTGGTTGAGGATAGCTGTGCGATCAACTCGATCAAAGGCCTTCGATAGGTCGAGTGAAAGGGCCTCGACGTGGTGTTTTTGGTTTAAGGTGGTGGTCAGTATCGGCGCGGAAGGCGAATTGTCGAGAGTCGAGGAGCTTTTGTTTATCCAGGATAGTATTAAGGCGTCGATTGACCATCCTCTCCATAATTTTGCCGGAGCAGTCAAGGAGGGTAATGGGTCGGTAGCTATCTACTGAATGAGGGTTTTGTTGGGATTTGAGTATCGGGATTACCAGGCCTATCTTCCAACTTTCGGGGAGTTCTCCATTTGACCAGATTTGGTTTAGTATTTTTAAAAATGTTTTTTTGGCCAGAAGGGAGAGGTTTTTGAGCAGGGGGTAACCTAAATCGTCAGGGCCTGCGGAAAGACCTTTGACTTTGGAGAGAGCAAACTCCAGTTCTTCAGAGGTGAATGGGCTGTTGTAATCCAGGTTATTGTGGTTTGATGTTGGGGAGAAATCAGGTTGGGAAATGGAAGAGGAAGAGACGGAGGAGAAATGATTGCAGAAGGAGTTGGCCAGGGTTAAGGGGTCATTGTTGTACTGGTTGTTTAGTAGAAGGTGAAATGGATCTTTTCGAGAGTTGCCATTTAGGGTTTTAATTTTGGACCAGAGTACGCTGGCAGAGGTATTGGGGTGAATTTCACTAGTAAACTGTTGCCAGCAGGCTGCTTTGGCATTCCTTACTTCTCGTTTGGCTAGGGAGTTGGCAGATTTGTATTCATCGAGGGCTATTGTTTTACTAGGGTGATCAGGGGAAAGACGTTTCAGAGCACGAAGTTTTTTACGACGTAGTTTAATGGCATCTCTGACCTCTGGACCCCACCATGGGACGGCATTTCTGCCGGGTATACCACTGGTTCGGGGGATGTGCTTCTCAGCGGATTCGATCAATATTTTGGAGAAGGATGGTATGCAGTTTGGTTGGCGTATGGAAAGTTGGTTGTCAATTTCCAGTTGATATTCAAGCCAGTTGGCTTCTTTGTACTTCCATTTTGGCCTAGTTGCAACTTGTGGGGAGGGGTGTTGGATTTTGATGATTATGGGGAAATGATCACTTCCGTGGGTATCGTCGAGGACGAACCAGTGGAACTTAGGTACAAGCTCCCAAGAGACGAGGGTGAGATCCAGGGTGGTCATTGCTCCAGTTTCTGGGTTAAGACGAGTTGGTTGGGAATTATTTAAAAAGGCAAGGTTGTGGATGGCAGCCAAATTTTCCAGGTATAAACCTTTTTTAGATGTGTGAGTATTTCCCCATGAGGTAGAGTGGGCATTGGGGTCCGTCATAATGATGAGGGGTTGGGGTAATTGGGGGAACAGATTGTCAAGTTCTTCGGCAAATTCAGAGAAAGGCATTTGGGGATGGATATACAAAGACACGACAGTCATGTCGAACGGGAAGTCCATTCTAGCACAAACAACGTGCAAGTTAGATGTTACACTTATCATACTGTAGGGAATGTTATTTTTGATGGCTAGCCCCGCTCCTTGACGGGATCTAGGATCCGATGTTGTATGTAGGGTGTATCCTTTTATTAGGTTTTGGGGGACGTTTGTATTGTGGAGTATGTCCTGAATTGCCAGGACAACTGGGGAAAATTTGTTCAGTAAGAGTTGAATTTCGAGCAATCGGCACGTTAGGCCGCGAGTATTCCATTGGATGGAGAAATTTAGAGATTTTTTGGGGGTAGGGGATCCTTTTTTCTTACCATTAGAAGGTAAATTTTGATTGGCAGTGGGGGGGTTGTTTGATGAGTCAAGAGAGTAGTCAGCCATTGAGAAATCAAAAGGGGAAATATTGTATCCAGATGGTAAGAGAAGTAAATTGTAACTGTATGAACTTACCGAGTCTGTTTAGGTGGATGGGGAGTGTTACCTTGGGCTATTGGCTTTTTCTTCTTGGTTAATGTTATTGTAGCGGTTGGGGGACTTTCGAGAGAACTATTCTGGCGGTTCCGCTTCGGGGTAGAGGTGATGTTTGGAGTGGGAGGTGTCATCATCTGACGAGCAGTGTCGGGTTCCGAGTCATCGGATTCCTGGGTGGTGGTAGAGTTGTCGACGAGGGTGGATTCCATGTCGGCTTGTTTATAGCTGGCAAGTTCTTTCATCAGCTGGGAGACAAGACCTTCGAGTTCGTGGATTTTCCGGTCTTTTTCTGCTTCGGTGTTGATGGCCTGGGACCGTCGAAGCACTTCCTCCTGGTTTGCCAAATGGTTCCGGAAAATTCTGGTTGCTTCTGATTGGGAGATGCTGCGATCCACTTTGAGCCGGACGATGGTTTGCTCCTGCTGGTGGATGGGGCATTGTCGACTGATGGCTGAGTGATCGCCCCCGCAGTTGATACAGTGGGATGGATTCGAGCAGTCTTTGTGGGGACTGGGCTCACCGCATTCAAGGCAGATAGGGGAGGAACTGCATCGTTTTTTGGTGTGGCCGTATCTGCCGCACAGGTAGCACATCAATGGGCGGGGGTAGTACGTTCGTGTTTCGGTACAGATGAAGCCAAAAAAGATGTGACGAGGGCGAACGGTGCCTTTAATAGTTAGCACCATTGAGTTGGTAGGGATGGAACGTTCGCCAGACTTTTTGAGGAACCGATATACCTTTACGACGCCTTGGTCGGCAAGGAAGGCTTGAAGGTCTCGTCCTTCATTCCTTCGACATGGTCGCAAGAAACCACGCATTGAACGAGGTTTTAGGTCGGATGATATTCGATGGTAATTGGTGTACCGTCGATCAGTTTTTCCAGCTTGAGTAGGGCATTAACTTGGGCAGGGTTTCGGATTCTGAGAAGATAATTCTCACCACCTTCGACAGGGTTGCACCCATCAATTTTCCCAACAAGTTTTTCCACTGTTGTGGAAATTAGGAAAGGGTTTTTTGGCAGCTTGGCTTTACCGGATGGTCGCAGTCGGAGGAATTGAATGTCGCCAAATTCATCGCGGTGGTCCATCCATGAGGGAACAGTTCGTAGGAGCCGATTGTCGGGTGGCTTTGGCAAGCCATTCCAAGCGGGGGAAGCTTCCCCCATAATGGGGTTGTATACGGTTTGCGAAACGATATGGAATGAACTTTCAATTTGATGTCCGTGATATAGAACACTGATTAACGGTGGCGCGGGAGAAAATATTCACTGGAACTGAACTGGTTGGAGAAAGAGAGAGAAAACACGTCTGTTCGGCACGGAAGTCGAAAATGAACTGTGCAAAGTTGCTACTTCCGGAGATAAACAAATATATTCATGAAGTGCACTCTGGCGGTAACCGTCGAAATTATCATGTTTGAGTTATACTATTGCTCACTTTTTAATTTTTGGCGCTACAAGCAATTTTTTTGCAATCCTGTACAGTTATGATAATTTCCACCCACATTTCGCTGAATTTTCAACCACGCAGAGACAAAAGCCGCAGACACCAGATACCCAGACTGACCACTGAAGGCTGATTTTGGCGCTTGTTCCGCAGCGCTATCTACGGGTTATCGTGAAACTAACGGCCACATACACAAAAGGAAAAATCTCGATATATCACACACACATTTGCATTGTGCTATTTGTTTTTTTACATCCAGCTATGAACACAGTCGTTTTTGATTACCTACTTTTGATAGAAAAAAATAACACGATATATTTCGAAAACCACTAAAGAACCGTTTTTTAATTGGAGCGTATTAACAAAATGTGGTTAGAATTCAACCATAAAGCTTATAAAAAAATACATCGACTTCGACATAAATGAAAATTTAATGAAAACTTGAGATTTTCTGCACCACTTCTTTATTGCGTTGTGGTTGAAAAATAACCATTTTGGCTTCATTTGTGAAGATCACTTTCAACTGCAAGTTTTCGTTAACCCCGAAACCTCCGTCAAGGGTAAGTTCAAGTTTCCCGAGTAGAAAAATATTGTAACAAACCCAATTATTTGTAAATTGTTATAAAACGATCTATGACTTGTTGAGAACTACAAATGACATCGTAAAAACATTTCACTAATTGTACAGTACATTGAATGCGGCTTTGAATTATATTACTATTTAGAACTGTTAAATCAGTTGAATGGACGAGATTCTTACAAAATTTTATTAAACAATCTGTTTCAGTTAGAGTTTCTCAAAACCCTTCACCTAGCCGAATTGCTGCATTTATAGAGGTTTACGAAAACTGAATAAAACAAAAGTAGATGTGATATTTACAAAATTTGTAAAGCAATGTTCTGTTAACTGAAGAAGTCACCATCTACAACAAAAAACCGGTGTCAGATTTTTATTAACTTTTTTCTCCAATAAATCCTAAAACTTCCCTTTCTATGAAAAATTTAGTCACACTCGAGAAATGTCTTACTTTCGAAATATCTAACTAAACTTGGATATCAAAATAGGCCTTTTACCGCCCACTGGAAGAGGCAGTTGAGGAAAAAATATTTTTGGCTTCGAGATGATGCATTTTCCTGCAAATTTAGTGCAATTTCTAACAAAGAGCGTTGGTTGACATAATGATGATTCTTGACAAACAATCTCAATTATCCGAGTCTGTCTAGTAAGAATAGCTTAGCTTTTCCTGTTCTGTTGTTAAGTTAATTTTTTATTATTATTTTTTTGGTTATATTTCGAACCATTTTTTGAATATCGCACGTGTAATTGATTTTATCCATGGGTAAAATAAACCAAACGTGAATTCGTCACATCAAAATCAAAACATTAAATGAATTCACTCACACAGACATACGGTATTTGACATTCCATAAAACGACAAGAAAATAAAAATGACTTTCGTTTGCATCAAGATAGTACTGTTCTTTTACCATTCAAAATTCGTTTTGGTGGTATGGAAAAGCATTGAAATCGATATATAAGTTTAGTTACTGCGAAATTATTTCTTATTTACTTGGCATCGGTTAAGGAACATTAAAATGAACCTTATTCAAAATTATAGTTTTTTGAAGAATGGATCCATTTAGTAAACTAATTACTTTCGAAATATGATTTTAACAAAATTTTGAATCAAAGAATTTGGTTGAATGTCAATGGTGAAAAAATTTCAGAAGCAAAGTGAAATTGATTTGAAACATACATTTTGAAATATTCCAAATTCAGTGCAATTTTTCAACAATTTTTTTTCGAATAAAAGATTTCTAACTAGACATTTCTCGCGCGCACTTGCTCTCGTGTACGGATTAAGATGGGGAAAAAAGTCTAAAAACATGGTCGCTTTTAAGGTTAGTTTTTCAGTCCAGTCCAGAATTATGCCAAAATCTCGCGTGAGCTTTCATTACGTCGTATGATACAAAATGTTAACAAACAGTTTTATTACAAAAAAAAAAATTGATTTTAACTAGTAGCAACTTCTTTCCATTTAGAATATTTGTAGCCTGGACAACATATTCTATATGTGAAATACTAATTTCAAAGTTGTTTTGATAACTTTTGAAGCAATTTTCTGTGAATTTTCAAGATGTTTCATACGACGTAATGAAAGCTCACGCGAAATGGTCATTATAGTTGTTTTTTTTACATTTCTCACGCACATTTGAGCAGGGAAAAATACCCGGTCGACAAACACGGTCGTTTCTGTAGTTATTTTTCCAAAAATTTATTAATTTTAGTGAAATTACCACCATTATATCACGAACCCTTCCAGAGGCAAAAAGGATTTAAGAACTTATCAATACATTTATCACATTTAAATATTATTCAATATATGTCAATAACTTATTTCACTCCTCAAACCTATCTAGGTACGAGCCAAGAAACAGTTAAGATAAATAAGAATTCAAGTTTTTCATGGAGTTATATACAGTTTGTCATTTTGGTCGCAGTCAACCTTTCAGATTAAGAGGAACAAATTTCGAACTCAATCACTCAGAAAAATACTATTATGCATGCCATAAGATTCTCTTATGAAGTGGCGCGCCATAAGAAAAATCATTGAGATTCATAAGATTGTCTTATGACGCGAATGAATTCTGAAGATGAACACCTAATCAAATGAGGGTTTGTAGCTTTTCATAAGAGGCTCTTATGGAAACAGAAAGTCAATTCTAATAAGAATAATTTAGGATATTTGACGTTGAAAACATTCACTTTATTGTTCACTTTATTTGTTTTGAACAAAATCATTCATAATAGTCATCAGCAGCCAATCAGCCCCCCGGTTCCAACGAAATTTCTTTTGCCGCATCCGGTTCTTCGACCTTCTTCGACTTTGCGTTTTTTGCCGGTCAGCATACTGAAAAGTAAACAATGCAATAATTTGTTTTAGTTTACAAAAATATTAAGCGTTCACATCAAAATCATCAACTAATACCTACCAATCAGAAAGATCACAATGGTATTCAACTGTTGAGGAAAACTTATTACTAACAATAGGGAAAGCTTCGTACCGTTTGACGATGAAAAAACTGATGAAATGAATGAATGCGTTCATTATATTTTCACAATGCCGTTTCTTCTATTTTTCATAAGATGTTCATATGAAAACTGAAGGAATTTCATAAGACTCTTATGAAACACAATTTTACACTCTAAAAAGCAGTTCATAAGACGCATCTTATAAAAATTGTAATAAGAATTTGCCTGAGTGATGAATTATTTATAACAGACATTATAATTTTCATACTGTTACTCAGCCGGATAAATTAATTTTGAAATCAAAACTGAATCTCAAAATTAATTGGCTCTGAACTAAGGACCGCTATAACGTTGCGTTTGTATTTTTTTTTTCATCTCAATCGATCAACAGTCATTGTTTGTATAAAATTTATCTCTTATTATGATACAGTAAATTAAAGTAAACAATTAACATTGAAGACAAAAACGATAATGAAAATATGTGCGATAGAATTTCAAATACTTATAGGTGATTGAATCAAGACGGTTTTCATTTGGCTTGTTAATTATCAAATGTAATTTTTTTCTTGATGAAGCACAGTAGTTTCACGATGCCCCGACAGATGGCGTATGATTCTGGGCGACTTGTGGTTGTATGGATTCAAGCGCCACTGATCAGTCTGGGTATCTGGTGTCTGCGCAAAAGCCGACTGTTGAGACATTTCCAAAACTTCTTTTTTGTACACTCATTAATTTCTTTAAAAATTAAAGCTTATAATGAGTGGGCAAAAAAATTGTTCACACTGTGTGCAAAGTGTGCAATAATTGTTTCAGCTTGTCATTTCGAATGTAACAGTACAGTTCGAAATGTATTAAAACAATTAAACCCCTTTTAAAAGGTGAATCTATTATATTTTTAACTATATAATTTTTATAGTAGACCGAGAAACAACTCAAATTAAATATAAAGAAAATATTGTTGAGAAAATTATATTTTCGAAGAAAATTAAATTATCGAAGAAAATAGATAAATGCTTACTAAAATTTTACACTTGGACCAATGCACATAGAATTAAAAATTAGTTTTAAAAGGTTGAAACTAATTTCTACAAGGTTAATAAGAAATCTTTCTTTTGCTCCAACATTTTTCTAAATTTTCTGTTTTTTTTTTTTTTTGAGAAGCTGATCATAGAATGTATTAAATAATAATAATAATAAATGATAATTAAATTTTGTATATTTTTCTCTTGCTTACTGTTTTGTTAATATCATTGAATCCATGATCAGGTCATGAACAAAATCTGGGTAGATGAAATCGACAAATTTCTGGTCGATAATTGGAAAATTTAAAATCCCTACGTACAAAATGACATCTATTGGAGAAGTCATAAAATGACATGATCCAGAAAAGTGAGAAAATTGTAACGTTTGGAGCGTAATTGTGTTTTAATAATCGAGCGTGCAGAATCCTGTTGGTAGCGCTATTTTCCGCCATCACTTTTAGGCGCTGTCAGCGCGTAATACTCCAAGCTAGAGGTGTTCATATAAATATTCTTATGTACGCACGTAAATTGTTATCATCGTTATCGAAGCCGGTGTTTTCATTTGTTTACATTTTAGTTCCAAAACAAAATTTTGATTTTCTAGTGGTTTTTATGTTTAACTTCATATAAATTTGTGTTTGTTCCCAATAAGAACTATATTGAATAGTGCAACTAAAAAATGAATTCTTGATCAGTGAAAAGGAGAACGATAAGAAATCATGAATAGTGTTACGATCAATGATCTTCCCAATGAGGTAAGGGCAAACTGTGCTCTATACAGACCTTAAAAATTAACAAACTTTTATTTTTTCAGATCTTAGAGCAAATTTTCTCTAACCTATCCCTGGACGATTGCAAGTCAGTAACACAAGTTTGCCAGCGATGGTTTTCCGTAGGCTTCCAACCATGGACTGTGATGTTAGATATCGATATAAGCCGGTTCAACGAAGATCACACTCAGCTGGATGTCTTGTTAGCTAGCCGAAGAATCTACCGGCACGCTACCTTTCACTTTGACAACGATTACACGAACTATGAACTGCTGTTGGCGATTCTCAGGAAATTTCACACCGGTTTACGGACGCTTACCATGCTGCCATGCACTTTCGTTCCGTTGCAGCTCGAATTCTTGCAGCTGGTTCTAAGCCACTGCGAGAGCATAGAAAAGCTATACATAGACCCATGCAATTTTCGAGACGATGTCACCTACCAGGACATTGGGTTTAAGTCCCTGCCAAACTTACGATCTCTTCACTTGGATTCGAACTTGCTTGAACTGCCTTCATTCGATATAGGTACTCTGATGCCTGAATTAGTAGAACTGCATGTACCTATCGGATACTACTCGGATCGGCCAGTTCAAGTTCTTCGTCAATTGTACAACCAACTAACAAACGTTGAACTCTGGTTTCTGACTGAGCGTCACTTTATGAGCGTTTGTGGCTTGAAGTTTCCTCGACTGCACCGAATCGCATTACATTGTGTGGATCTAGTTTTGGATACCCACTCGTTGATTATGGCCGTCATCAGTTTCTTTCAAGACAATCCGACCGTGGAACAGGCTGTTCTGAAATTTAGCATTTGCGCACCAATCCTTCAGTCCATTGCCGAACATTGCTTGAATCTCCGCTATCTGTGCCTCAATACCAGTAACCTTCAAGAAGATTGCTATCGGTGTTTTGGAGAAATGAAGAACTTGGAGCGATTGCGGTTGGAGGATTTTGCGCTGCGACTACAGGAACACCTAGAAGACTACCCTGTTATGGGCAGTATCAGACAGTTAACATGGTGGAAATTTCTAATCCGAGTGTCTTCAATCGATTCCTCACTCATAGCTATCCCAACTTAAGGAGCTTGGAACTGTTACAGCTTAACCACCGAAGGAGAGCTAAAGAAGCACTACACTTCCAGCAAGCCATCTACTACGGACTAGGGCGATTGGAAAGGCTCGTTTTGAGCGAACCCGTAAGTTTAACAACTTTCACTACCACCTGATACTAATATTCATACCTACATTTCCAGGGCATGATTCTGGAGGAAGAACTTTTTCCATATTTACTTAGCTTGCCACAGCTAAAAGAGCTAAGATTGAAGTTCCGAAAGCTGGTTCTACCATTGGACGATTTAAGCAACAAAAGTTACCTGCAATCTCTTCGCATTATGGCTCTTTCGATGGTTATAGATAAAGCCGAACAAAACCTTAAATGACGTTAATATTTCTGTTTTTTTTTCTCGTTTCTAGCCACACGAAAGTGCACTCGCCAAAATGCTGGAATCACTGCCCAATCTGCGTAAACTGGAGCTGGCCTCTTTTGTTGGCAGTATCGGTAACGGTAGTTTGAAAAGCATTCGGAAAGCTCTCCCCGAGCTGGATATACGGGTTCGTAAACGGCTGCGCATAGAAGAGCAGTTGTAACAACGAAACCTCGGTAACGGTTAGTTTTTAGATAATTGTTTCCTGTTTGTTAATCTATTAATCAAGAAGTAAGATCAAACCTAATCACCGTTTAAGATTTTTAAGATGACATTCTAAACCTTGAATTTGTATTTTTGAAAGTTTAAAATTAAAATGTTTCGATCAAATTTCAGATTTGAATCGAAACTTGGGATCACAACTTTAAAATACGTTTTCTGGCCTTCTTAAGCGTTTTTTCGCGTTTTGGACCAAAATTTGGAATAACAACTTAAAATTGCGCTATCTTGCCTTTGGAAGCTTTATTACACAACTTTAAAATACATTTTCTGGCCTTTCTAAGCGTTATTTCAAGAATTGGATCGAAATTTTGGATCACAACTTTAAAATGCGTTTTCTGGCTTTTCTAAACGTGTTTGTTGTGATCCCAAATTTTTATCCAGCTCGCGGAAAAACGCTCAGAAAAGCCAGAAAACGCATTTTGAAATTGTGATCCCAAATCGTCCAAATCGCGAAAACACGTTTAGAACAGGCAGAAAACGCATTTTAAAGTTGTGATCCCAAATTTCGATCCAACTCACGTTCGATCAAAAAAACACGTTTAGAAAAGCCAGAAAAAGCATTTTAAAGTTGTGATCTTAAATTTCGATCCAACTCGCAAAAAAAAAACACTTAGAATGGCCAGAAATCGCGGAAAAAAACGCTTCTAAAGGTCAGAACATGCATTTTACAGTTGTGATCCCAAATTTTGGTCCAAATCGCGAAAACACGTTTAGAAAAGCCAGAAAACGAGTTTTAAAGTTGTGATCCCAAATTTCGATCCAACTCGCGAAAAAACGCTTGGAAGGGCCGGAAAACGCATTTTCAAGTTATGATCCCAAATTACGATGCAACTCGCGAAAAAACGCTTAGAAAGGTCAGAAAACGCATTTTGAAATTTTGATCCCAAATTTCGGTCCAAATCCTGAAATAACGCTTAGAAAGGCCAGAAAATGCGTTTTAAAGTTGTGATCCCAATTTTGGTCTAAATTGCGAAAAAAAACGCTTCTAAAGGCCAGAACATGCATTTTACAGTTGTGATCCCAAATTTTGGTCCAAATCGCAAAAAAAAAACGTTTAGAAAAGCCTAAAAACGAATTTTAAAGTTGTGATCCCAAATTTCGATCCAACTCACTTTTCACACATCACACATGTTCTAGCCTTTCTTAGCTTCATTTCGGGATTTGGATCGAAATTTGGGATCACAATTTTAAAACGCATTTTCTGGTCTTTCTAAGGTTTTTTTTTTCGCAATTTGGACTGAAATTCGGAATCACAACTTTAAAATGCGTTTTCTGGCCTTAGGAAGCATTCTTTCGCGATTTGAACCGAAATTTGAGATCACAACTCTTAAATGCATTAACTAAGCATTTTTCGCGATTTGGATCGAAATTTTGATTTTTTCCTAAATGCTTTGATTTGTGATAACATTGATTTAATTTTTCTTAAATGTTACCATTTGCAATGATATGGTTTAAAATTTTCAAAATTATATTCATCATTAAGTTTTTGTCATGAATCTGTTTTCCAGTATCTTGCTTAGTGAATTTTGACAATTGAAGGATACATACCGAAACATTTTACGACATCTGTCAATCTTTCTTCAAGGATAACGCAAATTCATAGCAACACGATCAGCGACTCGATACAAATCGAGAAGAAAAACCAGACGCACATGTTGGTATCACTCATAAAACCCCGATCATTACCTTCCTCCTGTGAAGATTCCGTTCCGAGCTTGGCCGAATAAGTGAGCGAGCGAAAAAGAGGATGAAAAAAATTGAACAATATCGCGTCAAACCTGTTGGACACATTAGCACCATATTTAGCCATCCCAGTAAGCTTCGAGATCCCAAAAGGTTACGTTCGACTGCTGGCTGACTGCTAGTAAGCCTACTAGGTCGTCGTATGTAGTAACCAGCTTGAATTGCTTGGCCTACTGCCTGCTTGAAAGAAGGAACGGGTTCGTCATATCGTCGCACATTAATAAATGTACAAAAAAAAAGATTGAAGGTTCGTGGCGCTCAAGCCCAAACGAGACTAAATTTGCAACGAAGTTTCAATCCTTTTACGGCAATTACGAGGCTGGCGACCGGGCTCTTGAAATCCGACAGAACAGGGCCCTTGCCTTCTTGGGTGAGACCCAAACAACAAACTACAGAATCCACCAGACAGTCAATGGATCCATGTTGGCCTTTAGCCGAATTCTTACGAATCTTATTGGGTCCGGAAGTTAGGTTCGGATCGCACCTGCATTCTATCAACATAATGGAATTAGTTGGATTTAATGTTGTAACCTATTTGGGAACACTTTAACAAAAATCATCGAGGCACAAACTAAATAGTATAGAGGAAAAGCTGTCGGTTCCGATATCCTCCAACGTTCAGTCAAAAGGGGAGCCAAGATTTTGTCGAAGGATATCGACCATCGCGCCATAATGGATTTAAATTTCGACCATTAAATCGAGTGGAATCCGTTGAGCCATAAAGAAAACAGACAATTTCCTTTTTTGGAATCAGTTACAGGATGCAATAAATCTCGTCATATGTTGGGAAGAGATTGTGATCAGTCGATTGTGTCATTTTGTGATTATAACACTCAGATTGATTTAATATTGTTGACTTTATGTGTTTTCAATTTGAAATCTTGAAGTAATGAATCAATTGACACATACGTGAATATGTTAGAATTCAGCCCTGCTATGATGTTTAAATATCTCAAATTTTTCAACTGACAAACCGATAAACCAATTGGCGCTGAGGTCCATAAATATGAAAAAAAAAAAGTTCGAAATACAGAAAAAAGGGCCACTAAATTAATGGTTAAATGTACTTCAACAAAATCAAGATTATTTCTTAAAATGTATTATACAACCTTAAGGTTAAGGCCTTGTTCACCAAAAACTCAAATTGAGCCTCCTGGTAATGGACTCTCAGTTCTCGGCACGTCTGGCAGCTAAAAGAGAGAAAAATAGAACACGTTCAGAATTTACTAATGCCGGAAACTCAATTTTTTTTATTCAATGTGCGAGGTAATGTAACTTTCAACGAAACATATAACACTAAGAGTGAATCTCAGTGGGAAAGAAGTTTCCTGAGATCTAAATAATGAGAAAAAAGGGAATTAATTTATGAAATGACTTCTTATACTAATGCTAACCAAACTTTGAAAAATCATAGAAAAATCAAATTTTATGACATTTCGACAAAATGAGAAAACTAAGCTGTTGCTGACAACGAAATTTAGATCTTATTTAGGAGGCAGTGACAGATTTGAATAAAATTATCATTACTACGTCATACAGAGAAAAATTTACACATGGTTTTTGCTTGTATTAATAAATCGGTGTGTTCATTTGTAAAAAACTACTTTTCCTATCACGGTCTGAAATTTGAACTCCCCCCGCGGAAATCTCCGGAAGCGACAGGTAAAACCCGTTAAATTATTTGACCAGTAGAGTCAGAGGTTTAACATTTGGTCCTTCGAGCCGGATTGTAAAACCCGTTGGATTACTCGGCCAGTAGAGTTCGGAGTTTAATAATAAATTGGTTATAAAATGGTTTACTTAATTTTTTTCTCAGTGAAAGCAGTTGGTGAATGAGTGTGGAAAGAATTAAAAAAAAATCATTTTTGAAAGTGAAGGTGTGAGAATTTAAAGAACGCACCTCCATAAATGATCTGTGATTTTTTTTTCTTAACTTTCACAATTTTGACATTTGAGAAATCCGACAGTTTTGACAACTTTGACATATTTGAAAGTTTAGAAAATTTTAACAATTTTGAAAAATTGGACAATGATGACAATTTTGAAAATTCAATTTTGACAACTTTGTAAATTTTGACAATTTTGAAAGTTTGGAAAGTTTTAACAATTTAAAAAAAAATTGAAAGATTTGACCACTTTGACAAATCTGACAACATTTACAATTCTGACAATTTTGACAATTATAAAAATTTCAATAATTTTGGCTATTTTGATAATTTTCAAAATTTTGACAATTCTAACAATTTTGCGATTTCGACAATTTTGACAATTTTGGCATTTTTGTCAATTTTGACAATTTCGAGAAATTCGACAGTTTTGACAATTTTGACAATTTAGGCGATTTTGAAAATTTTGACAACTATTTAGACTTTTTTTAATTATGACAATTTTGAAAATTTTGACAATTTTGACAATTTGGACAATTTGGACAATTTTGACAATTTTGATCATTATGACAATTTTGACAATTTTGACATTTTTGAAAACTTTGACTACTTTGACAATTTTGACAATATTGGCCATTTTGACAATTTCGACAATTTTGATAGTTGGACAATTTTGAAGACTTTTCAACTTTGACAATTTTGACAATTAGAAACTTTTGACAGTGTTAACAATATTGACACTTTTGACAATTTTGATAGTTTTGCCAATTTTGACAATTTTGACAATTTAGGCGATTTTGAAAATTTTGACAACAATTTAGTTAGACTTTTTTTAATTATGATAATTTTGTCAATTTTGAAAATTTTAACAATTTGGACAATTTGGGCAATTTGGACAATTTTGACAATTTTGATCATTTTGACAATTTTAACAATTTTGACAATTTTGACATTTTTGAAAATTTCGACTACTTTGACAATTTTGACAATATTGGCCATTTTAACAATTTCGACAATTTTGATAGTTGGACAATTTTGAAGACTTTTCAACTTTGACAATTTTGGTCATTTTGACAATTTTGACAATTTGAAACTTTTGACAGTGTTAACAATATTGACACCTTTGACAATTTTGATAGTTTTGCCAATTTTGACAATTTTGACAACTTTGAAAATTTTAAAAATAACGGTAATTTTGAGGATTTTGGCCATTTTGACAATGTTGACAAATTCGAGAATTTTGGCAATTTTGAAAGTTTTGTCAGTTTTTAAATTTTTGACAATTTTGAAAGTTTTGACAATTTCACAGTTTTTACAATTTTAAAAATTTTGGCAGTTTCAACGACAACTTATACAATTCGGACAATTTTGACAACTATAAATGTGGTTTTGATAATTTGGACATTTTTGCGGTTTTACAATTTGGACAATTTTGTCAAAATTGCCAAAGTTGTCAAAATTGTTAAAATTGAAAAAAAAATCGACTTACTTGTTAAAACTGTCAAAATTTTCAAAATAGTCAAAATTGCTAAAATTGTCAAAATTGTTCATATGGTCAAAACTGTCCAAATTCGACAATTTTGACACCTTTGGCAGTTTTGACAATTTCACAATTTTTACAATTTGGACCACTTTGACAAATTTGGCAGTTTTGTGGATTTTGACAATTTTGACAATTTCGACAATTTGACAGTTAACCAGTTTTGTCAATTTCGACAATTTCGACGATTTTGGCCATTTTGACAATTTTACAGTCTTAACACTTCTGGCACATTTTTGGCAATTTTTTTACAATTTTGTCAATTCTGACAATTTTCACAATTTTGACAATTTTGACAATTTTGCCAATTTTTACAGTTTTGACAACTTTGACAATTTTGACAGTTTTGACAATTTCGACAATTTTGACGGTTTTGACAGTTTTGACAATTTAGACGATGCTGAAAGTTTTTACAGTTTGAACAATTTAGATTTTTTTTTCCATTATGACAATTCTGACTACTTTGGCAATCTTGACAATTTCGACCATTTAGACCATTTTGACAATTTTGAACATTTAGGCATTTTTTAGCCTTCTGAAGTTTCCACAATATTGGCATTTTTTTACAATTTTGACAATTTGACAACTTTGTCAATTTCGACAATTTTTACAATTTTGACAATTTTCAACAATTTTGACAAGTTTTACAACTTTTACAATTTTGACAATTGGACAATTTAGACAATATTGACAATTTTGACATTTTTGACAATTTTATAATTTTGACGAATTTTACATTTTTGACAATTTTAACAATTTTGACAATTTCATAATTTTGACGAATTTTACATTTTTGAAAATTTTAAGAATTTTGACAATTTTGACAATTTTGATAATTTTGTCAATTTTGACCATTTTTGCCATTTTGATAATTTTGACATCTTTGACAGTTTTGCTAATTTTGATTTTTTTTTAATTTGGACAATTCTGACTATGCTGATATTAATCATCTTTTCAAAAAAAAAGGCATCACTTATCCCAAGCTTTAGGGCTGCCGACCATGGCCTAGAGGATAGCGTTCAAGTATTGTAAGCCAGAGGTCATGAGATCGAATCTCTAAGCTAAGCTATGCTAAGCTAAAAGAAACATAATAATGCTAAATGGTTAAACTGTCATTCTCTCCTCTCAACTCAAAATTGCATTCTGTCTTCAATATAAATGTCATGGAGAATACATCTTTATAACAGTATTTTTGTAAATATTCTACAGCGTTGCCAGTTATTTTTAAAGCTTACTCTAGAACGTTATTATTGCTAATTCCAAAACTTTAAATTATCTGCTTGAATAATTATTTGCCTAAAAATCTATTTCATAATGATGTTTGTGATCATTTTTTTTTCCTGAGGAATTTTAGTAATTATTAGTGAAAATATTAAAAATTTGCTCGTGTATTTGGTTCGCACATGTTTAAAAAAAAATTTCCTAATCCCCCCTATTGATTTTTTTTTTCGCTGGAAAGTGCGTTGAATAGGGAAGAGTCTCCTCTATAATGTGGCAAATTTCACTTTGGGAAAAACTTCGCGGGCCCCTAAAACAGGTCTCAAGGGCAGCAGATGGCTTGCGGGTCGAGGATTGCCAATCCTTGTTGCAATGTATCTTAATATCATTATTTTTTCTTAGTTTACGAGTTTACTTTGTTATTAATTATTTGACTTCCATAACTTTAAGGAGTAAGCCATGACTTTTGGGCAACGCACGCGTTTTTGTCTTCGTCCATATTTTTTTTTAAATAATATCAAAATAAATCTAGAAGTTTTAGAATTAAACACTGGAAAATGATAGATTAAGTGACTGGCGGTAGTTTTCGGAGTGGTTTGTGCTTTGTTTCGGAATGCTGAATCCTGGTTGGAGGAGTTCGAAAGGAATTTTAAAGTCAGCTGGTCCGTACTAGAGGAAGAGGTTTCTAGTCGATAATTTTCAAGACTTATTTGGTGGGATCCAACCTTTTCTATTATATTAAACGTATTGTATTATTTTCCTAATACACAATGTCATTAGATTAGTGTAGCTATTTTCAAATTATGCTGTAGGTATATAAGTAATCCATATGAAGCGTTTGGTAGGGAACTCCACGCTTTATTCGTCCCCTTGCTCCAGAATCTTTTGCGGTATTTACCACATGGTTGGCCTGGCCGTAGTTATCTCTGCAATGCATGTTTTATGTAACAGAGATAACGTTGAAAAGAAAATGAAGGACGCAAGTCTTTTAATTTTCCAGGATGCTTACACGTTTTGGCTATGTTGGTGAAAGAAGAAGAAGAAGAAGAAGAAGAAAATTATTTGACTTCCATAACTTCTCCAATTGAAAACATCAAAACAGATGCTCAAGTCCACTGACTCATAAACAAAACAATGAATACACGCGCTATGCTCAATGAAATGACCCAACCGCATAGGTAATGCTCGTAAGTTATTACTGGTTTGCGGGATTCGATGATCCTAACCTCTCTAGTAATTATGTTGATCACACTGAAAAAGTATGACGCGCAGGCGCCATCCCATTCATCACCTACCTGTATTCGCTGCATTCATCTCCTGAGTCATGTGAAGGCTATCATACCCCCAAAATCGCGCGTTCCTCCTTTCTTCACCGCATGTTTCCTTTCGTGTGCTGTCAGTTCTGTGCGCTGCTGTCAGTCGAGACGGTCGATCTTTCGTGCACGATCCTCGCGAACTCGGACCAGGATCACAAACGGTTGTTTGGGTGGGACACGATCAGTGTCCATTCAACGTTCGCTCGGCAAACAACAAACTCAGAACAGCTCCCCAGCCCTCAGTCCGATCGTGTGTGCGCGCGCGCAAGTCGTGAAAAATCGTGCAAACCAATACCTTCATCATCATCACAAGCGCCTATGAAACCTTTGAGCGGAAAGAGTTTCCGAAAAATAATTGCGTGATTCGCGGAAAACACTATGAAAGGGTATTCGTGAGCTGTTTCTCGTGATTACGGTGAAAAACAAAACAAAAAGGTGAAAAATCGAGGAAATTGGTTATTAAATTATAGAAGGTGGTAGATCGAATGAAAAAATAAAGATCGCTTTGAAAAGTTTGTGAAAGTTAGTGAATGAAAGTGCACCTGTCATTGCGGTTGCCACAGACTATGTTAATGGTGTTGTGACAGGTTTTTCCTCCTTTTCCGTACCACAATCACATCGAAAAGTTTTCCTTTCCAAAGTGTTCGTGAGCAGCGTGTGAAAATCACGGAAAGAAAACACGGTAGAGAAATGCGTCAAAAACGGTGGTGTCTCTATCGCTGTTTGTAACAGTTGGATGATCGGATGGAAAAACACATTCCTGGGCACTAGCACTTTTTTTTGTTTCGAGAGAGGGAGGGTTCCCCAATTCCGTTCGATAGAATCAAGTGATCGGGAAGCGTTGACGAGCTGTCAATTGGACCCCACTTGTGGAGAGATAATTATAGTGGAAATCACTTAAATGGGAACTGATCGAAGCAGTTTTCCGGATTGGATATTCGATTAAAATTATGGCAGATAAAAGATTCGCAAACGTGCGATCGCTGGGAAGCGAACCAAAAATAAACCTTTCACGCCACCGTTTGTTAATGTCCATGTCGGGATGGAAATTATGAAAAATTAAGATTCATGGTTTGCTTTGGTGTATTTTGAAAAGGTGAAGAAGACAGGGCGTGAAAAAATCTTTGCTGCACAACAAGACGGAAAAACAGGACCAAGAAATCTTCGAGCATGTCCGTCAGAGTTGCGGTGTAAATATTTAAGTGCAAATTATGTGACTCATTACCTAGATTTTCAAGTGGATGATGCTGCTGCTGCTGTTGCGTGGTCAGGGATAGAAATAGATCTCACCATGAACTTGAAAGTTCATATTCAGGGTTGCGTTTATGTCGTCACATCCTACCTTTAGGAAACATACCGATGCCATTTCTTGAAATGAAAAAGTATATTTAACATTTTTTTAATGCTTTTTCCAACGAAACTTATCGTTCTGTTGTTGCAATGTAACAAGATTTAAGCCTAAAAATCGTTTATTCTGTAACTACTCTCTCTGGCCGGCATTCCGGACCACAATGTTTCTATTTTGGGCCATCCTCAGGACCTATTTTGGACCACTCTTGACTGAGCAGTCGAAAGATTTCTTTCAATTCAACCACGGTAAATGAAAAGTTCATATACCGGTATTTCGATAGCAACTTACTACCTTCTTCAGCGATTGATCAATCGAAAACGCTCACTGACGAAGGTAGTAAGTTGTTATCGAAATACCGGTATATGAACTTTTCATTTACCGTGGTTGAATTAAAAGGAATCTTTCGATTGCTTTGAATCAGTTGAATCATTCAACCAAGTAGGCTCACAACAAAATAGACCACTCTTGAATTAAATAAGTTTTTTTTTTCAATATGACTATAGCTTTGAGAGCGGTTTAATTGATTTAAACTTCTACTTTTAAATTTTGTGTGCCATTTCACCAGCGTTTCTAAAAAAAATCATTTAAATTGATTTATTTAAATTCATTTAAATTGAGCCAAAGAACAGTGCTAAGGATTTTTTTTATCAAAGCTTTCTGCAATGCGGCCATATATATTATTTTTATAAGGATCAGTGTCCTTTCTCTTAGAATACAGGTTCTATAAGTTCGAGTTAGTAGGATAAGAAAATTAGTTTCAAAGGCTGATTTACATCAGATAACAAAATGAAATTTTATTAGCCACAACAAATCATTATTCTCCCATATTATTTGGGATTTAGTTGGCAATTTTTTTTTCCTATAACATATTTGCCTAAACAATGCATACTCAAGCACAATTTGTACTAAGTACAAATAATTCAGGTTAAAGTTATTTTGCACTCAAAGTTATATATTTTCGAAAATAAGTCCTATAAGTGCCTATTTTTTCATGAAGCTCAAAAAATATGTGGACTTCTGATATAGCTCAGTTGGTGAACCAGTTGCTTCCTGAACTGATGATCGTGAGTTCGAGCTCAAGAGTAAACATCGAATACAGAAACAAAAAAATTGGATTTACTATTTTTTTGCATCCTAATACTCAAAATAAAGTAGATTAATGTGCATAACAATCATTGTAGGTATAGGACATAGGCGGTTGAGTTAAATTGCAAATTTAGATAAAGAATTTATGAAAAAAAAATAATTTCAATCTCAGTAGCCACTTTATCAAATATTACGTGAATAAAGGTTGACAAATAGCTCTGAATGTGCCTGAATAGGTTATCAAATATTGTTGAGGTTGTCATGTACAAAAAAGCTTCAAATTATTTAAAAAAGTATGGAAGCTCTAGTGAAAGCGAAAAGGAGGATGAAGTTAGTTGCAGATGCTTTGCAGTCCATAAGAGGACGAAAAAGGAAGAAGCTTTTTATTGTTCAGAGTTAACTGCTTTCATTTTATTGTTTTTCCTTTGTTCTTTCTATTAAGAAATATTAAAACAATTGTGATAATGGAATCGTCCAAATATTTATTTTAAATAAGCTAAATTTAAAAAGGTGGGAATTTCTGGGAGCTGTAGTTCGTTCTTTGTATTTTTGAGTAAAGAAGCATAAATTGCATTCTAAACATATGAAAGTATCAGAATAACAACATACAAAAAGTAACAATGTAAAAAAATGAATCCTCGAACATCTGATCAAAAAGCTCACGCCCATAACCACCAAGCCACAAGATCACAAGAAGAAGGGATTAGAAAAACTTTCTATAAAAAGACGCCGGTTGCTGCGAATGATGATTCAACACATCATGCACATAAGACAATTTATCAAATATATTGCACATTAGACAAATTTTCTTTAGGGTTGTATGCCTCCACCAATGGAATTTAAAAAAATGAATGAAGTAGGGATATTATATAGAGTATAAGCTATCAAATGGTACAATTTTCCCTATTTTGACAAAAATGGCATATTAGGCCTTTTATCAAATATGGGCAGTTTAGAAACATGTTCTAGTCACTTACATTAGCAAGCTAATTCATTTGAACCACAAGCATAACTGTTTTATGCATGAGTGAAAATGTATCAAATATTCAGAAATAATAATAAAAAAAATTAGGTTTATGTATGTTGTTAATCCACCATGGGTGCACGGATTCACCGCAGTTTGACCAAAGTATGGATTCATTGGCATCATCCATATACCTTCAATGCCACCAACACCATACCCGGCACCATGGCTTCGTGTGAACTGTTATGTAATTATGTTTAACGTGTCTATGTCTGTGTATTTTGGAGGAATGAGTCAATCAAGTACACAACCAGTTGAAAATCTATAACATTATTTAATGTTATACATTTACAAGAGGTATTCCGGCATCCGTGTATATACCTGGCCAGCTGTCTACTGATTGGTCATTCTAATATTTTCAGTTATATGGGCAGATACATCTTACCTATAGGCCGATTTTATGATTTGGACCTTAAACCTACCGCTGCTAATGGGATTCGATTCTTTAACACTAGGCAATCTGCACGCCAACCATGATTTATCACGACAAACATTTTTTGGCTAAACTTCTTGAACGTGTACATCTTTCATTTTCAATCATAAGCACACGCGTTTCGCTACCGAATGCGGTAAACGCCACATCATAGTAGGCGGCGCACTGATGAAAGACCTTCCTTTTATCTTTTCTTTCTTCTGTATATCATAATCACTTCTTTTGCATACAAAATTGCAACTTTTTACACAGCAACAAATCAAGAACGCCTTCAATGCACAATATTACTATCAGTGCAACCACTACTCAGAATTTGCCGCTACCTACAGACACTTATCTATCTTTACTCCTAACGATTTTTCGCAAAACCGGGGCGTGTGTAAGCTCCGGTATTTTCTTCAGCCGGAACACCAAAGCAGCACTTGCGTTAAATTTCCTTTTTGACCCAAGCATAAATCGAGCAATTTAAAACGAAGCACAATCTAACATTTCAGCTCACAAATTTCTTACAATTTTTATTTCATTCACTGTCGGCATTTTCATCGCCGATTTTCTACCTCTGGAATAAAAAACACTTTCGGCAAAGCACGGCAATTCACTTAAGCAGGAAATACTTGTGTTGATCGCCATTTTTCTCTTTGTATTTTTACGAATAAAATACAACAAAACTTATTTTTTAGCCCTAACTTAAATAAAACCTGTTGAACTTTTCACTAGAATTTCACTGCCCAAGCTTTCGGTTGTATTTTAAAATATTTTAGCCCCATTTCTACAATTTAAATTTGCAGCCACACACGGAGCGTGAAAGAAAAATGAACCGAACCGACTGGCGTCCCACGCGCGAATCGAATAAAAAAAATTAGGTTTATGGCTTAAATAAGATTAATTTTCTAATCTAGTAAACTCAATTAAAATTTATGATTTTATTTAGAACCTTTGAATTTGAAGAATCTTCAACATACGTAAATAATGTTAAATGAAATTTCCAGCTGAATTTTTACCTGAGGATAAAAACCAAGTTCAACAAGTTACATTTCATAATTTAAATCATGTAATTAACAACACATTAACAACAAATTCTCTTAAATGAATCCAGATTTTATTTTTCATATGTGATTTTCACCAAGTTTGGGTTTCTAAACTGACTTTGCTTTAGTTCAAAATTTTAATTTTGAATCAAGAATCAAGAATCAAAATTATGAAACCGCGATCACCTTCAATTTAAATCCTTGATTGAATTTGGAAATTGATATTTTAATATTGATTTGAGTTTAATCTGGATACAAACCTTAGATTTTAGTTCCAAGGCTGAATTTTGCTTTTTGAACCCAAATTCAATTCATAATATGAAATCCTATGAATTTGAAACCAAAAAGTGAAATTTGTATCAGAACCTTTCACCTGAAATTTTTTACTTGATTTTGAATTTATGGTTTTCAACATGATTTTTTTTCCATTATTGAACTTATAAATGCTTATAAAATTGTGCATGATGAAATTGTTTCACATTTTTCAATTCTGGACTAATGAAACTTTCTTCTGTTTCAACTATGAAAATAAATTTAGGATAAAAATTTCAGATCCATATCTTCAAAATGGTTTGAACTTAATACATTTTCTTTTCATATTCCGAAATTATGAGTTACGACCATGAAAAATTCATCACATTTTAGATTGGAATGTAACACCAAGGTTCGAAGCAGGTTTCTATACCAATGATGATCCAAACTGAAAATCAAGACCAATAAATTGGATGCTTAGGTACTAGATATTTTTCCGCAAGTATCCGAGCTGGGCAAATCCAGGAAATTATATCCTAAAACCTTTCGAAACAAGGGTTAATTGTTTCAAAAATTTTCGGAATAATTCCATTCAAATCAAGAAGAAAAACACATGGGAAACTGTTTTTAATTTTTTCGAAACACATCAGCCGATTCCGAATCATCAGAAGAATCAGGCTTCCAAAAAATCGTTTATGTTTGTTTTGACAAAATTTGTTTGAAAAAATTATTTGGACCCAAGCTACTAAGGACTCAATTTAAATTTTCGTTTGATTTTGCAAATAGAGTGAGAAAATCTAGTCAAAATCTGGACAATTTGGTAAGCTTAGTCTATCTTTATTGAGATTCAATATTTGGGACTCAATCACTTTCAATAAGTGAGATTTTTTTTTGAAAAACTGTTGTAGAATTGTGGTCCTGGAATGAGATTTCGAGGTTTTGGAGTCGAGATTGTTACACTATTGTTACTCTTGAATGATTTAAATTTAAATTTCAATTTTTATGTTTAGTAAAAAAAATTCACTTGGCATTTTTTGGACCTTCATGGGAGGGTTTAACCTCCAAATTTCCACAAAAAAATTCCCAATAAATAACTTTGCACACATTTTCCTCATCGATCTATGTATTAACTTTTAACTCATAATTTCATAGTACGGATCGATTCGTCTTACCTAAAAAAACCCGTATGCTAACTTTTCCATCCATTTAATTGCCCGTCTCTTATAATTCTGATGTGGAGTTCTAATCCCAATACGATGCATAATAAAGCCAATTTTCATATCAATATCTCTAAATCAGTGAATACTTAATATGGACGACCCCTTTCGCCGCCCCTGCCTCAAAATTGGATGATTGGAATCAACTGCTCGTCACTAAAAACTACCGTGTGCCAATTTTCATCTCAATCCAATGTATAATAACGTCAATATCGCAAAAACATTGAATAGTTTATAAGGACGACCCCTTTTGCCGAAATCAAATGCCCATCCCTAAAATCACTCATTTGCAAATTTTCATCTTAATCCGCTGTACAATAACGTCAATATCGCAAAAACAATATTTGTGTTGTATGGTCGAGCCCCTTCAAAAGGGGTCATCCGAAAATCTAAAAACATTTTTCATCAATCCTGGTTCTTATGAGCACCCATGCCAAATTTCAGCTCTCTAGGTCTTAAGGTGGCTGAGCCTCAGGGCACCTTGTTTAAAGGATAAAGTCTGCTTTAATAAAAGATCAAGTCTCCCTTAACTTTCAAAATATCTCAATTTATTTAGTCCTACAAAAACGTTTCTAGTTCATCTACGGGTTCATGTAACGATCTACCTTTTGCAGCATATAAACCTGAAGTTACACGCTGTCAAAAAAAGGAAATGATTGCGATCTACGAAGCTTTTTCGAAAAGATATGACAGAAATAAGAAAAGGGGATCAAGTATACTCATTCTCCCCTAATGTAAAGTTTTTCTTTCATGTTTCAGTTTTCAGTCTTGTCATGCTCTGCGCATGCATCTGTGCGTTTCGAAAATTTCATTTTTTTATTCGATCTCGAGTGAAACACACTGTTCCTTGAAAATCATAAAGCATTTAAGGAAATATTTGAAAGAATTCAGGAATAAAAGTAAAGAAACGGACTTATTTAAAGATCTGATGAAACTACTTAAAAATTATTAATTTGAAATTTAAAATTGGAACTGCAGTGCTTCAATGAAGCGGGGATTTGTGCTAAAACTATCAAACTTACCTGTTCACAGGGCCATAGTGTAATTGAAAATATGAAGAGGGATATGAAGGAACAGGTTCACCGGGAATGATGAACAAACTGCAAAATCTGGATGTTGGAGGAGTCCGCCAGGAAGAATGCTCGAATCTTGAGGGGGGGTTTTCTGTTCGAATGATCCAAAAATTTCCGCCGCTTAATGCTTCCATCCCAAAAGTTTACAATTTTCTGGATTTTGATATTGGTTTCAACTTTTGATGACAGCAAAAACACGTTTTCTTGACTCGGTCACAGCCTACCGCCATTCTCCGAGTTCACTCCAATTTTTCTCTCAAACTCAATTCACCGACAGTTTTTTCGTAGTGAACAGTTCAAGTTAATAATTTTACAATGTTTTCTGCCAAAAAAATTACATTTCCTACAAAAAAAAAACAGCAAATTAGAGCCAAAAATGCTCCGTGGGACACTTTTGCGTAGAATCAGAACGCATGCCGATGCTAGTTCTACGAAAAACTGTCACACGGTTACAATTTTTCTATCACTAAAAGCTTGCGTATTTTATTTTTTTTCCCAAAAACTCATGCTAAACCGTAATTTGAGAAATACGTTCCTCTTTGTTTATAAAAATGTATAGTTGAGTATGGAATTCTGTAAGTAGTGGCTACCGAAAAGTGTTTAGTGAAAATTTCTCTGAATAAAAAACTCAAGGCTTCTCGCTCCTCCTCTGCCCTCTATTCTAGTGTTCTTTTCAGTGAATAACATTAAATTCAACAGTTTGAACTCATCTTAAGACAATTTTTTGATAAAATTTGCATTTTTCATAGAATTTCCTCTAGTGTGACATTCTTGCGTAGAACTATCAACAAAGAGACAACCACCTTGATGAAAATTTCGTATAAGTTCAGAACAAGTATACTTGTTTGTGTTTTTATTCGAAAGTTAACACTAAAAGAGACCGTTTCCAGCAAAAAAGTGAAAATGACCCAAAAGTCACATGGGATATTCTAGCTCTAGAACGGCAGTTTACCCCCGAAAACTACTTAAAAATGATAAGTATAATAACTTAACAATATGCTTCAATACAAGACACGATAAGTTGAGTTATAAAAGAACTAGAAGTAGAATTAGCTTCAGTGATTATCGAGATACATCACGTCAAATTTCAGGTTCTGTCTATAAAATTTATCTAATGTGTGAATTTTAAATCAGTGTCTGAACCATAAAGACAAACAGTTTTTGTTATCTAAATAAAATTTTGAGATTTTTTTGAACTGCAATTGTGAAAAAAGCTTGTTCCAATAATTGGGGGTTTTCAAGTGCCATTCAAGTTTTGAATCTGACAGATTGATTGCTTATTTTCAAGCAATCCAGATGAATTGCTGGAAAATTTCCAGCAAAAAAAAACAAGTGCTGGAAAAGTCAGTAAAACGAATCATGTTAGCTGGTTTCCATAAAAAAAAAGATTTACAGCGTTTCCAGCGATTTAAAAATTTACTGTGTATATCGGTCATTTAACAGCCAGTTTAACACCTTGGTTCGGAAAAGTGGTCCCAAATAATTCCCTGAGGAACTAAGCAGGGCTTATTTTCGACTTGGTCAAATCACTATTTAAATATTTTCTTTTTCAACTTTCTAGCTTAACTATTTTAATGCTGTGGAACACATTAATCACAGCTATGCAGAAAACCACTTGAAAATTAACTATCGTTATAGCACTTTCTCCAGCTATGGGCTTGTTTCGGCTCAAATGTAAAAAAAAAAAAAAACAAAAATATGTTTTCAATTTTCTATCCCATGCGAATTTGATCAAAACCAAAATGCTTCTTATTCATCAGGCATCACATATCGTCCCAATTTTATGAGCAAATCTATTCCATATTGTATTTTGATAAACATTGCAAAAGTTGATAAATTTCAAAATCGTCACAATAAGGTGTATGCTTAAAAACAGAAAATGAAATCAAGACTCACCCATCACTCTTCCCTACCCATTCAGTTGGGAGCAATCATGGAGTTGATATGTATGATGTTAACATGTTTCACACGAAATCCTCCAAAAGTTTCAACGCAATCTATATCTAGCAAAGAAACAACATATTTTAATTACTATGTTAAGCTTTCTGTTTTTTGCCCACACACCCAACGGAATTCAAGCAAAATTGTGTCAAGTATGCTAAAAATACTCTCTGGAGCCACAGTTTTTGTAAGTTAGAAGGTAGTCATGGCGGCACTCGCAGTGCATAAAACGGATTGTTCTGCATGAAAAAAAAATGCTGTAAACCTGAAATAATTTGTTTGAAGGGAATCAAAGATTCCCAACATCGCGTGATCGCGACTTTGATGTTCTAAATTTCCCCTAAATAGCACCGAACATTTGTGGGTCGAAAATAGAACCGATTATGTAATCGGCGCGACAGCTATCTATGGTCACCAGTCAAGCAAAGCAAGCATCCACTTAAAATCTGGCAAGGTCATCGCGAGACCACCAGGAGGTGGGACTATAGAACACAAAACCAGAAATTTGGCACGCGTTCCGAACACTAAAGATATTCCTTCCGAAAGTTTTCCCAAAAGTGAGCGCAAACAGTCGTAAAGAATAGCTGTTGATCCTTACTTGTGCGGATGAGATTGTGTATTTGTTGTGTTTACATCGGCTGCCGGTGTGTTGAAAAAGGTAGTACGGAATAGACAGGCTGGGAGAAACAACACGAAACAAACGGTGGGTGGAACATGATGTTCTAAAAATATCGTCACTCGGCAAAGCTGGCAGACAGCAACAGAAAACAGCGGGAAGGAAACACGAACAACCGTAGTAAAAAAAAACAGCAAAGACAACTTGCAGATGACATGGTGCAACTACAAGTGAAATGATCAAACATGAAGAAACCAGCAAACGGGTCGGAAAAGTGAAAATAACACAAGAAAGTGATCGGAAAATTGTCGTTAGAGCTACACTTTGAAATAGTGAAACGGGAGCTGTTGTCGGGTTTGAGATTCTCCTGTTCTGTCATTGTTTACGTTGACTAACATTGGAATAATTTGGGTAGCTGGAGTACCAAATGTTTGTTTATGTTTCGTGTCCAGCTCAGTGACTAATGTTATTCGAACCGGAAAAATGTCATAAATTTAGGTTTCAAGTTTGAACTGTTTTCTTTTTGATTCACTGTGGTGAAAATTTTTTTTTCGAATGTTCAAAATTAACGGTTTTTCGCTGATTGAACCGAAGACAACTTTTTGATGAGTTTTACAGGATCATATCCATACACCCTATGAAATCCTACCTAAAAGTTTGTTTTTAACACCCAATCCAGCACTATCAACAATCGTTATCTTAAGAATTTGTAACCGGTCCGACTAAAATATTTGGAGTGCAATTTGAGGAAGTGAACTTTTTTGGATACCAGAACGGCCCACGAAATCTACACAAACACCAATTTCACTCAGCAAAACATCACGGATTAGCAACACTTTTGAGAAGATTACTTACACCAGCTCAACAACAAGAAACGAACAAACAAACAATTGTCAAAATGGACGTCCAAGTTCAGCAGGTATTTATTCGATAACTTTTTTAACGCTTCTAATCACAGCAAGCTGGGGCACTTGCGATTGGCATCAGAAGCTTAGTAGAAACTAATGTAGTAGGAAGATCTAAAAAAAAATTACACTCGTAGAGTAATAATCAGCTTGATGAAATGTTGTAAATATAAAAAAAAATGTAGGTACTCCTAAAAAACATCAAATTCTAACTCATCGATTTCTAGTAGTTCAGATTACTAATTTTCTCGATAAATAAAATAAAGTGGAATGTGGTAAAGATATTTAACATGTCAATATTAGCTATTTAATTTCGGTTTTCTGTACTTCAGTTAAGTTGAGGTTAAGGAATTTTAAGAGAGTCGAGAGGACAGCTCTTGGAACTAGAAAAGTGGAAAGTCGAGAGAACAGCTCAAATACGTTTACGAACTTTCAAAAATATATCTATTATTGTCTACCGGACTCGCTTAAAACTCTCAACTCACTTGAAGTTTTCACCTATATTTTTCAGCTTGTCTCTCTCTTTTTTTTCTCTATCATATTTGTATACTGAGCCGATTTGGGGTCTTTTTTGAATCTGTCAAATCTTTCAGTATAAGAACCTTCGTTTTGGATCCAAACTCAACCACGATTTTGTTGCAGAAATTTTAGGGAACGTTAACACGAGTAAATTTTTAACTTTAAGGTTCGTACGAGAAAATTGAATATTTAGTTCGGAAAAATCAAAATCGTCTTTGTTTTTTTTCTGTGGAACCGAGCCTGCTATCGGGCGAATTTGTAAATTCTTTCAAAGAAATTTCCCGCTGAAAAACTTTGTCTTAGAGCGTGACTTCGTTTCTAATATGGCAAAAAAAAATTATCAGAATAAGGGTATGCTTTCGGCATTGAAAAACAATCAATTCAACTGGCAACACTGCTGGTGCCCATAGAATTATAGCATGACTTCTTTTCAATCCGAACTTCGCTAGGCACTAGAAGTGATGCCTTGTTGTGTGTTGTGATGATTGTTTTTCGATGCCAAAAGACATACCTCTATTCACCAGCTACTAACTTTTTTGCCTTATAAGATCGAAGCCACGATCTTTCATCGGTTTTTCAGCGAAATTTTTTCTTAGATGCTTCTTAAATATTTAAAATATTGAAAATGGTAAATATGTCAAAACTGTCAAAATTGTCAAAATTGTCAAAATTGTCAAAATTGTCAAAATTGTCAAAATTGTCAAAAAAGTCGAAACTGTCGAAATTGTCGAAATTGTCGAAATTGTCGAAATTGTCGAAATTGTCGAAATTGTCGAAATTGTCAAAATTGTCAAAATTGTCAAAAAAGTCAAAATTGTCAAAACTGTCAAAATTGTCAAAATTGTCAAAATGGTCAAAATTGTCAAAATTGTCAAAATTGTCGAAATTGTCAAAATTGTCAAAATTGTCAAAAAAGTCAAAATTGTCAAAACAGTCAAAATTGTCAAAATTGTCAAAATGGCCAAAATTGTCAAAATCGTTAAAATTGTCAAAATTGTCAAAATTGTCAAAATTGACAAAATTGTTAAAATTTGCCTAATTTTCAAAATTGTCAAAATTCTCAAAATTGTCAAAGTTGTCAAAATTGTCAAAATTTCCAAAATTGTCAAAATTGACCAAATTGAGAAAATTGTCAAAATTGTCAAATCTGTCAAAATTGTCAAAATTGTCGAAATTGTCAAAACTGGCAAAATTGTCAAAATTGTCAAAATTGTCAAAATTGTCAATAATGTCAAAATTGTCAAAATTTTCAAAATTTTCAAAATTGTCAAAATTGTTAAAATTGTCAAAATTGTCAAAATTGTCAAAATTGTCAAAGTAGTCAAAATTGTTGAAATTGTCAAAATTGTCGAAATTGTCGAAATTGTCGAAATTGTCAAAATTGTTAAAATTGTCAAAATTGTACAAGTTGTCAAAATTGCCAAATTGTCAAAATTGTCAAAATTGTCAAAATTGTCAAAATTGTCAAAATTGTCAAACTTGTCAAACTTGTCAAAATTATCAAAATTGTCAAAATTGTCAAAATTGTCAAAATTGTCAAAATTGTCAAAATTGTCAAATTGTCAAAATTGTCAAAATTGTCAAAATTGCCAAAATTGTCCAAATTGTCAAAATTGTCAAAATTGTCGAAGGTGTCAAAATTGTCAAAATCTTCAATATTGTCAAAATTGTCAAAATTGTTGAAATTGTTGAAATTGTCAAAATTTTCAAAATTGTCAAAATTGTCAAAATTGTCAAAATTGTCAAAAGTGTCAAAATTGTAAAAATTGTAAAAATTGTCAAAATTGTCAAAATTGTCAAAATTGTCGAAATTGTCAAAATTGTCAAAATTGTCAAAATCGTCAAAATTGTCAAAATTGTCGAAATTATCGAGATTGTCAAAATTGTCAAAATTTTCAAAATTTTCAAAATTGTCAAAATTGTCAAAATTGTCAAAATTGTCGAAAATGTCAAAATTGTCAAAATTGTAAAAATTGTAAAAATTGGAAAAGTTGTAAAAATTGTCAAAATTGTCAAAATTGTCAAATTGTCAAATTGTCAAAATTGTCAAAATTGTCAAAATTGTCAAAATTGTCAAAATTGTCAAAATTGTCAAACTTGTCAAAATTGTCAAACTTGTCAAAATTGTCAAAATTGTCAAAATTGTCAAAATTGTCAAAATTGTCAAAATGGTAAAATTGTCAAAACTGTCAAAATTGTCAAAATTGTCACAATTGTCAAAATTGTCAAAATTGTCAAAATTGTCAAAATTGTTAAAATTGTCAAAAATGTCAAAATTGCCAAAATTGTCCAAATTGTCAAAATAGTCGAAATTGTCAAAATTGTAAAAATTGTGAAAATTGTAAAAATTTGTAAAAATTTGTAAAAATTTGTAAAAATTGTCAAAATTGTCAAAATTGTCTAAATTGTCAAAATTGTCAAAATTGTCAGAATTGTCAAAATTGTCAAAATTGACAAAATTTTCAAAATTGTCAAAATTGTCAAAATTGACAACATTGAAAAAATTGTCAAATTTGTCAAATTTGTCAAAATTATCAAAGTTGTCAAAATTGTCAAAATTGTCAAAAAATGTCAAAATTGTCAAAATTGTCAAAGTTGTCAAAATTGTCAAAATTGTCAAAATTGTCAAAATTGTCAAAATTGTCAAAATTGTCAAAATTGTCAAAATTGTCAAAATTGTCAAAATTGTCAAAATTGTCAAAATTGTCAAAATTATCAAAATTGTCAAAATTGTCAAAAATTGTCAAATTTGTCAAAATTGTCAAAGTTGTCAAAAATGTCAAAATAGTCAAAATTTTCAAAATTATCAAAATTGGCAAAATTGTCAAAATTATCAAAATTGTAAAAATTAGCAAAATTGGCAAAATTGTCAAAATTGTCAAGATTTAAAAATATCAAAGTTGTCAAAATTGTCATAAATGTCAAAATTGCCAAAATTGTCAAAATTGTCGAAATGGTCAAAATTGTCAAAATTGTCAAAATTGTCAAAATTGTCAAAATTGTCAAAATTGTCAAAATTGTCAAAATTGTCAAAATTGTCAAAGTTGTCAAAATTGTTAAAATTGACAAAATTTTCAAAATTGACAAAATTTTCAAAATTGACAAAATTATCGAAATTGTCAAAATGGTCAAAAATCGTCAAAATTGTCAAAATCGTCAAAATTGTCGAAATTGTCGAAATTGTCAAAATTGTCAAAATTCTCAAAATTGTCAAAATTGTCAAAATTGTCAAAATTTTCCAAATTGTAAAAGTTGTGAAAATTGCTAAAATTGTTAACTTTGTCAAAATTGTCAAGATTGTCAAATTTTTCAAAATGGTAAAATTGTCAAAATTGTCAAATTTTTCACAATTGTCAAAATTGTCAAAATGTTCAACATTGTCAAAATTGTCAAAATCGTCAAAATTGTCAAAATTTGTCAAAATTGTCAAATTTGTCAAAATGGATAAAATTGTCAAAATGGATAAAATTGTCAAAATGGATAAAATTGTCAAAACAGTTAAAATTGTTAAAATTGGCTTTTCTGTTTTATTAAATGTTACAAAAAAAAAACAATAACTTTTCTAACGAAGCCGACGAAAACAAAAACAACCGATTGATGGTGGCTATTCTTGGCGTCACATCATCAGCATACCGTACCGTAAAGGCATCCGACTCTGTTCCATTTATAAACGGACACGCAACGAGGCAGACCGGCACCATTTTACCCCCGGCAGCTAGCCGGTGTGTTAATGCATAGGATTTGTGATTTGCACCTCACACATTTCACTCACTACGAGAAAATCGAGCTCGTTTAACTAAGTCGAGTGGACTGTTTTGTTTTGGGTGATTCACTCACGTGGTTGGCACAGCATCCTCAAAAAATAGACGCAACAACAGAACGTCAGCTGATTCACGATCACTTTTCACAACAATCAAATTCAATCCTTATGCAGAATAACTCTTAATAAAAATTAAATCGCAGCAATGTTAAATTATCGAACTTTAAACCCCATTTTGAAACGAGCAAGAAAGATTCATAAAAGATGTGGTTAAGTAAAGATAAAACTTCTTCCAAATTCAATTCCAAGTTTGTAGTCTGGGATAAATGTTGCTGTGCGTTTCAAAAGCTTGTTTGTTCATCTGATCTCTAGCGATATAAGCTGCCCTGAGTAACGCAAAACGCATTTCGCGGAAGGTTTAAAAGAAATTAGTGATGAACAGTAAATTAAAATCGTCCTATCTGAAGAAACTATTGAACATTTTTAAATTAAAATTTGAACAGAACTTAAATGGAGTGGGAATTTGTGTTTACTTACCTAGGGTCCGGCGCCGATTGACCGACGCATAGGGCTGAGATAAAAGATCTCCACTGCTGGCGATCCGGAGCCAGCGTCTTCACTTGCTGCCAGCCAAGGTTCTCGTCAACTGTGTGGATTTCAGCGGCTAGACTACGCCGCCACGAGCTTATGGGCCTGCCTCTTCTTCGATGCCCATCTGGATTCCAGTCAAGCGCCTCTCTGCAAATCTCGTTTTCATCCCTTCGCAGCGTGTTTGTGTTTAATCTATAAAATATCCCCGTTCTCACGGCCCCAGTAGAGCTAAAACTCTGACAAACATGGAAAAGTAAAATAAAGGAAGGGGCTCACCAAGAATGCCAAACAAAACGCCAATCCTAGATGTAGAGAAGTCCGCGGCTCGCCGGTAAAGCTGTTGCAAGCTTAGGGGGCAGTTTTCTATCCAACAGTTTCGTTCCGTTGCTTGATTGTTTAAATTACAAAATCTCAGTCAATTTTCGGGACTTTGAAATTTGCTTCAATTTATTGATGACAGAAAAAACGCGTCCTCTTCGCTCAGCCACAGCCTACTCACTATCCAAAACACTGCTGTTTTTTTTTCAAGGATGATTCAAAATCGTTTTGTTTTCAAAACAGATCATACAGAACACGTGTATGCAGCGTTACCACATATACAGATTTTTCTGTAAGTATACAGATTTTTTTGAAATTTTCAAACACAGAATCTGTATATACAGATTGCAGATAATTGGAAATTTATACAGATTTCATACAGATTTTCTGAAAATCTGGGATTTTCCAAGATATTTTGATTATACTTCGAGTCGATCAATAATAATCAACTTTGATTATTCAATCAGCCATCAATTATCATGCTTGCAAACAACCCCCTGGCAACTCGACGTCTCCCATCGCGTGAGCCAGTTTTTTCTGGCTCTCTGGTTCTATCAAATCGAAAATCAATCGACTTAACATGTCGGAATGACGCATATGGAAATATGCTTTCTATTAATCGATTCAACAAATGAAAAAACGTTAAGAATCGAAAATTGGCTCAGTTATACGTAAAGTGAATCTATTTTAAAAGTTCAGTCAAGCAAACGGCACACAGACGTAAATCTGTGTGTCCTTTATAAGGTTTGAAACTTCTGGACTGATCACAATAAATCACAGATACCGTCAACTGGGGCAACATGCAACAATTTTCAACTTCAATGGCTTCTAAAAAACTTATGTTCACAGTTAATCGTATCCTTTATGCATCAAAAGTTTAAAGGATGCTGGGGCATCAAATTGGCGTAGTTAAAAAAATTATTGGTTTTTTCAATTATTTTTAATTTTCTAAAAACATGCGATTTTCACACTTCTTAGAAAATGGGGTAACTTGCAACAAACTTTGTTTTTAATGAAAAATCTTATGTACACGTACGAAAATTCATAGTTTTTAATATATTTGCGATGCCTTAAAGACCATTACGCTTGACAACACCAATTGCAGTAGTTTTTGAGTCTGTAAAAACAAATTTTCACATTTTTTTCTGAAAATAAGGATGCTGCATACATTTAGGGGTTAAATAATACTACGAAAAATTCTACAAGGTGAAATCATAAAAATAAATGTTTGGATGAATGAAATTTGAATGTTTACAAACGCGTGATGCAAAACATTCATATTCCAGCACATGGAAACGAGATTTACAAGGTATTTTTTCGATTTGCATTTTGTTGCATTTTACCCCAGACACCTTACTGAATTTTAAAAATATTTATTTTTAAAAAATGGGTGATTGGTCGAAAAATATTTTTACACCAACAATGATGGTGCAACATGAGGAAACCTGTAAAAAGTTTGTAGATAATTTTATCAAGCCGATCCGTCATACTGGGTCTTTGTACTTTTATTGCTCGATTTTTCAAATTTTACATAAAAATAAAAAACTTAAGACAACTAGCTTAAGATACGAGAAATTATGTCATCATCATTTTGTTATCATTAAAAGATAACTTTATTACAATACATTAAACTAAAAATTGATTCAATGTAGTGTTATATATATGTTGCATCGAACCCCGCTGTTGCATGATGCCCCGTTTGACGGTATACGGCAGTTTTTTTCGAAAATAACCCCTTCCACCGAAACTATTGATGATGATCGTACAAAATAAATGTAAAACAAAACATTACCACAACTATCATCGAGTGATTTTCATAAACTGCTATACAAAAATTTTAGTATAACAAAACTTTCAAATTATAGCAGAACATTTCTCGGTTTATTTCACATATAGCGGACATGTATTTTGTCCGTTACCATAAATCGGACAAAGTTAAACCAAAAACGGATCGCGTATAACCAAATGTCAGGTTTAACACGGGTTTGGCAAGTCGCACAAATAGTAGCCCGCATTAATGAGAAGCGTAGTCCAAATGAGTGCGCTATGCTTTATAAAACAGGTCACCGTAGTTCAGCGTAAGTATCCGGAATGAAAATTTTTGATACAGATTTCAATACAGATTTCTAAGATTTTATACAGATTAAAAAGATTTTTTTGCTCGAAAATACAGATTTAAATGTGGCAACGCTGCGTGTATGCACTCAACATGGACAAAATATACGATAGGTTATTGCTGAAGCTTTGTGTCAAAATTTGATAGTCTACTTTAAGGCGCTTTAATTATGCTTGAACCGAACGAAACTCTCTCGCTTGCCGAATCTGGGTGGGAGCGAGCGAGAGACATTTTAAATATTTCAAGAGCAAGAGTGGGAAGCAAAAGCTCTGCCTCCGGACATCATTATTAAAGTGGTTCGAATCGTTTGAAATAACGAAGAAAAAATTTAGGACATACATAAATACCTCCCTTAAAGCTAGAACAATTTAGCTGCTAAGGTACCTTAAAAAAATAGGGGAAGTGTGTTCATTCCTTATCAATTTTAATTCATCCAATGGAATAATATTTTTGAAATACTTGAGTTAGGGCTATGATTGATCCGCAGCCAGTTCACCCTCTTTGATGAAAGCTTTAAAAATCTCTGAGTTTGATGATCTTTCAAGGAAGAAAAGCGAAAAAGAGCGAAAGCTCTCGAGAGAGCACGTGATACATTTTGTGAGTTTTGTTTACACCTTTTTTTTTGTATTTGTTGGTTCAACAGTTTTCAGGTGTGCAGATGAAGACAATCAGACTTCTGATTCGGAATGTGTAAAACTCGAACGGAGATTTGTTATGTTAAAAAACCTTAAAAGTTAGAATTTTGACGGAAGCTCATCGATTGACAGTTTATTTACTAACGAAACCAGAACAACAAAAACAACAATAAACAAGTGTCCCTGAGAGAGGGAGTTTTGTGAGTGGAGAGAAAACGATCGATCTCAACTCAACTGTGTGCGGGCGGGGTGGGAAGATCGTGGAAATCCACGCCTGCTGAGAGAGCCTCAGAGCATAAGCTCAACAGCAACAGGTTTATGTTTGGTAGATCGAGCATAAATTCCACCGGCTCAGCCGGAAAGCTGCGGGGGGATTCCACCGCAAACGCAAGAAATGCGTCGTCGTCGTCGTCAAATTCTTCGGTTCCGCCGGGCTTCACAGCGGCAGATTGTGGGGTCCGGAGGGGGTTGATGGGCACCGTAAACAATCATCGGAGTACTGGTAGTTGTGGAGAAGCCCAAAGCTCCCTGGCGAATTCCTCCAGCAGCAGTGTTGATGGTATTGGTAGAAACCAGATCGTCGTGGCCGTGACTGGTCGTTCTGTTGGTGGAGCCGATTCCGATAGATCGTCATCGTCAGTTGAAACCGGGTCGCGTTCGAATCGAGACGTTGCGAGTTCTTTCGGAAGCAATAGAAGCACTCCATCGGGAGGAATCGGTAACTCAATAATCAATCAACCTTCGACGACACCATCATCAACCGTTGACTACGATAGTAACGTACTTCGGGTTCGGGCCAGTGTTCTTAGCCAATTGGCCGGTTTTTTCGAGGACGCAGTCGCCGGTCGTCAATCTACGAAACTATCCTCCGTAAGAAGCAGTGCTTCTCGGGTGTCCAGAAGTAGTGCCGAAGAAAAACCACAGGTGAAAATCGCTTTCTGGCTTGTTATATGCGTTAAAGAAGAAGCTTGCAGGTTACCTGCGTGTTGGGAAGATTCGGAATGAGACACCTGCATTCTTCCCCGGTCTCTGTTGGTGGGGTTTGTTGAACCCGAAAAGCTCATACATTCTGGGGGTAGTGCCAAATCGAGTGCCATTTTTGAAAAACCGTTTATTGCATGAAAATGTTTTGTTTCTGCTAGTGTTGCTAATTTGTTATGATTTTTCCCTTGGCCACGACAAGTTACATTTATTGTTATTGTTTACCTTGCATCTATGAAGCGTGAGATCGAATTACCGGGCGATTAGTGCTAATGCAGCTCTCCTTCCATTTCACGGTGCTTAAGATGGAATTAAAAAATTCGCTCTAGAATCGAAACGTTAATTGGTATCGCCCGGTGTTTTTTTTTTTGACGTTGATGAGCATCTCACCCAATAAGGAGGGTTGGGCGTTTTCAACACCTCACCTTTCAGTTTCTTCGGTTTGTTTTTACCTTCTCACTGTTTATTGTTCTACAACAACACTGCTGTTTTACCACCTTAGTGGAGCCGAAAATCGTGCCGGATTAATTAGGCCTGCAAGTCAGTTCCGGAATGTGTGGAACTTAAGAGCAAGGTTGGCTAGAGGATGATTTGACCGAATTTGCTGGTACCTTTTTTGCTACGACAGCGTTACCGAAACGTTCGTGATTGCCTACTTCGATCGAAGGAGGTGATGCGTCTTCACGTCACTTGTCACGTTGGCAGTTGACGAATATCATCTGTAAACATCTGTTAGGATGGAAGCACTCCATATTTCGAACACCATCCCGGAGGAATTGTTTTTAAGTTAAAAAAAGACCAAAATTTAAAAACCGACTTACAGGTTGAGTTCTTATAACAGTTGTTTCTAGCATTTTTGCACTAAATTGGAATTTCGAAAACGGATCATATGTATACATTTTGTAGATTGACCCCAAAAAATCGTTCTGAGCAAAATTTCAGCTCAATCGGACTTAATTTAGGGATTTCCCAAATTTGAAATTTTTTTACCGTCAAAAATAACCTAATTAGGGGAATAGAAATTTGAATTTTCTAGTAAAATGAGCTAAAAATGTTTAAAACAATGAGATTTGATGTTATCTCGGTTAAAAAAATGGACGAAAAATCAACACTCTGAGACTTAGCGGGAACCCGATAATTTTATGTGAACTGTTTCAGAATTACCACATAAAATAAATAACAAACTGTTCGAGAGAACGAGAAGTTGACAACCATTTGAATGTTGATAATACCTCGTAAACAAAAAAACATTCACTAGGGTGGTCCTAAGAGTAATTCAAATCCAAATCCTTTATAGTTAAAAAAAAGTTTCTACAATTTCCTACCGATATTTTTGTAAATAATTCTTGAAATCTCTGTTGCCAAGGGGCCGTTCAGATACCACGTGGGCAGAAAAATGAGATTTTTTACCCCCTCCTCCCCCTCCGTGGACAAGCGTGGACATTTGGCAAACCCCTACCCCTCTCCCTGGATGTCCACGTGGACAGAATTGAAATTATTTTTTTTTCTTAATCTAATTTGACAGTTAGAAATCACCACTTTTTGCCTTTTTGTTATTGAAACGGCTCATTTAAAAAAAAAATTGATCATTTCCCGATATAAAATAATTTTTAAAATTTTTAATTTCTAAACTCTCATATTCAAAACTTGCCTCAAGTAGCTACTTATTGTTCAAACTTAAACTGGAAAGCTTTGAAATTTAAGATTTTGATTTAAACATCTCAATATTTTTTCACCATTAGAAAATATTGTGAAAGTGAGTTTGTCCACGTGGACATGACCCAAACCCCTACCCCCCTCTCCGTGGACAAGCGTGGACATTTTCATACCCCCCCCCCCCCCCCCCCTAAGTGGTCCTCGTGGTATGTGGACAGCCCCCAATATCAATTCTATAGAAAATGGCCGTTTTTAAAAATGGTAAAGATCAATTGAACAAAATTTAAGCTCATTCGGACTTAATTCAGGAAAGCCTCGAATTTTCAATATATTACCCTTAAAAATCACCTTATTGGGGAAATCGTAATTATTATTTTCAAGCCAAATGACCTAAAAATACATAAAACGATATGATTTTCGTATAAGAAATAAGAAATTAGAAGAAAAATCAACATTGTGCGACTTAGCGGAAATCCGGTAATTTTATTTGGAATGTTTCAGAGTTACATCATAAAATAATTTACAAAATGCTCCGAACGAGCTTTGGACAACCATTTGAATGTTTATAAGACATCTTGACAAATTTTCACTAGGGTGGTCCACAGATTTAAATCCAAATCTTTTATAGCCTCTTAAATTTCCCAACAATGTTAGAAAATAATCTTTGCAATCTTTGTTTTAAATTTGTCATTTCAATTCTCTAGAAAATGAATGTTTTAAAAATTGCAAAGATCTTTTTTCAAACCGTGGATTTTTTTTCTTCTTTTTTGCGTTTTATTCTTTTTTTTCATAAATTCAAAAATATCAATAAAACTATTCATTAGACAAACACTCAAGTGAAGTTAAGATGATTTTTGGATTTATTTACAAGTTCTTTTTTTTTAACTTAACAAAATTTCATACTTTGAATTGGAAATATGGGTCAGTCAATGAAGTTCACTTTTTATTAAATTTCGTTAATAAAACTGATGAAAGTTGTCAGTCTTCTAGAAATCGCTTTAAAAAAAACCCTGGTAGGATCGCAGGACATTGAATTTGGCAACACGTTCGCGAGCACGTTGGGTTGCCAAACTCGAACTCTGTTTTTCTCAACTTTTTTATCACTTGTTTATAAAAATAAATCATTGTTAATGTCATTTTTTGTAAATTTTTAAATGATAGTTAAAATTTTCTATCGACTGGTCCTGTTATGTTCCTATTCAACTTTTTTGACAAATTTTAATCACTTTTTTGTCGTTTTAAGTGACGTTTAGCCATAGTTATTGCCCATTTTGTTTTGTGTATATTGCTATTCATTTATGCAGTTTTCGTCATTTGAAATAACTCGAAAGTAATTTTTCGTATTTTTTCATAATACATTACTTTTTTTAATGTGCTCTTAAATTTTATGAAATGCAAATGATTTTGTCCATTAAAAAAATACTTAACCTTATCCGCTCCTGATTGTCCATATGACACTATTAGAAGTTTTCCGGCTTGAATCTTTATTCGGGTGCATCCAAATGAAAAAAAATTCTCGGGACCCTCGAAGAATTCTTAAATTTTTAAATTTTGCATCTTTTACTTAAATTTCTTTTTCATGGACGCACCCTGAAACCCAGACAAAAATAAAACTTGCCTAATCAGACCTTAAGTGTCAATTTGACACTCCCGCTTAAAATCGCTCTATCTCTATTGTTTCTTAACCGATTTTTACTAAATTTGTTGTTTTGGAAATTTCTTAATGCAACTTAAACATGTTTCTCGGACAATATTCAGCTGCAACATTTTAGTTCTCCGTTATGCAAAGTGTAAGAAAAATAAACAGGAAAAATATGCTTTGGACAAAGGACTGTAGATCAGCTATGGCTCCAAAAAAAATTCACTTAGTGTCCGAAAAACCTGAAGCTAGAATAATCTTGCCAGATTGCCCGATTTTATCCGGATTTTCCCGAATATTTTATACGAAACTTGGGAAAAGTCCGATCTGGCTAGATAGTGCTGATTTCATTGAAAAAAGCCCGGGTTTATTAATTGTATTTTTCAAATCAATCAAAACAAAATTAAATTATTTTACAATAAATTTTTATTCATGCGTCCAAAAAGAAATTTTTTGAGCAATATTATAAAAATATTCATAAAAGGATTTTCAGAAGTCTCAACCACGATTCAAAACTGGTGATGAGTTTTGAAGATAAAATTTTTTAAGTTTTTTTTTCTTGATTTTTGTTGAATAATTCCTGGGTTTTGATCAAACTTGCCCGGATTTTACGTCGAACATTTTGAAAACGATTGCCCGGATTTTACCAGGTTTTTGAAAAAATTATTAAACCTGGATTTGTCTGACTCGGATACACGCTGTAAAAAATTCTAGCAACCTTAAGCTAGAAGCACTGATCATACTGACTGGACACTCGATTACGTTTTTTGGATAATTTTTCCAACAGTACGCAAAATCGAATCCAGAGTGCGCATCGATCGATTTGAAGAAATGCTATCTCAGTTAGGAAATGCCACACAACTTAAAAAAAGCCAATTTCTACGATAAAATCGGGCTGAACAGGTACATTTTTCCTATAGGGAATTTTTTGTCAAATTTTTCAGGTTCGCCACCTGCCGTCGGTACTGCGAACCTGCAAAATCTGACGAAAAAATAGACAGAAAATGGTTCAATTTTTGTTCTAAGTGTCATGTCAGTGTGATCAGAAGGATAATTTTTATGAAATTTCTAACATCATGTAAAATATGCCAATATTGGTACTTTTCAATTAATGAATCGTCAAAGTTGTTTTTGTCACATCCGATAAGTTATGAAAAAAGGTCAGAAAATTAACGTAATTTGGCACATTTTCACGTCTTTAGATTCCTAAAATACAAAACACAGAATTTTTGACGAATTCTCAAAGGACGCGGTTTTTCGAACTTTATGTAAATTTGCAATTTTTAGATTCTCTGAAACTGAAGTTTAGTAGCGGAATATTGTCAGTAACATGGATTTAGTCAGAAGTGTTAAATTGACACTCCAGGAAATGTACGAGGTAAATATTTCTGGGCCGGATCAAATGTAGTGAATATTAGGAATTTTTATTTAAAAAAATCCGTACCAAAAATCAAGAGTGCCCTAGATTTGCGCTATTTTACGTCAGTTGTGTTAATTTTTTTCTAAAAATCAACACATGAGACAATTTTGCGGGTATATTTCGCATGTAACAAATATGATTTGGTATTTTGGCTTATAATATGGGAATAAGCTCACAATTTATTTGATCTATAATGAAGAATTAATGGCAAAAGAAAGATTTCCGAGATAAGCTAAAAGAATTATGTTGATGTCGGTATTCGAAGTAGCATGGAAAAAAAAATCATACTTGAGCCACTTTTTTGGTTCTCAAGACAATGTCATAAAAGAGAACTATGTTTACCTTTAATAATTTAGTATAGCAGAAATTTTATTAAATCGGTGACATTTTACCACTATGATCTGATTTCTATAATATTAATTTTTAAAATAAATATCCTAAAAAAATTTAAAACTGCTTGAAACTTCATTAGAATTAGTCATTGAAAAAAGCACCAAAAGTAATAATAGAAAACCCATTTTTTTAATCAAAATTCTTTGACTGGTCCCCCGATTGGATAACTTAATCTCAACGGAATCCAATCAAACCCAACCGGCGATGCTCTTCACGAAAAAAAAAGCGTATCAATCAATTGGTAGAATAATCAGAAAGTCTGATTTAAGTCATAGAGTGAAGGAAAAAACGACATCGGCTTTGAAGAAACAAAAAATAACTAAAAAAAACAACTGGTCAAACAGCGCGGTTCTTATCAGCGATTGACGATGGTGGAAGATATCAGATACCCGTGGCTTGGGGAGGAATCCGAAAAAAAGAGAAAAAATAAAATTGACCAACAATCTGAGCAATTGTTGTGACAGAAAAAAGTCACTGTGCCAATCCTCTTCACACAGAGTGTGGTGTAGATAGTTTGGAGAATCTAATTAAAAAAAAAAAAAAAAAGAAAAAGCTTGCAATGTACAGCAACAAGCAGAAGCAATTCTTTAACGTGGTTCTTCCAAGTGTGACTGCAGGGGAAAATTAAAGAGCAGCGAAAAATTAACGAGGAAGATGAGGAGAAACTGAACAAAAAAAAATCCAATTAGAAGTAAATTGATGCCTTTTGTTGAAATGTTTTGTCAACTTTGCTAGTTTCTTTTTTCAACTAACCGTTTATGAAATTGTGTGATCTGTACTAATCTTTTAAAAGTTAACTAAAATAAGAAATTGGGAAAATACTGAAACAGTCAACAGTGCACATTCCATTGGGTTTTAAGTATTTAAGAAAGTGATAACAGTCGTTTCGGATTTTAAACGAAGAAGAACACCGGATTCAACAACAGCTGCTGCATCTGCTGCAAAGGTATGATATCATTTGTTTACTTTCTACTGATACTGATAGCGTCCGTTACGGGCGGTTTTCGATTCACTTTTGCACTGAGAGAACCTACTCGTGCAATCTGTGATCACTTCAAGAAGAATGCGCATTAGGATGTGTCAGGTTTGGACTTTTTTTCGAATCTCAAAATGCGCGGGGTCCAAAAAGTTTTTATATCAATACGTTTGCGTTTCTGGGGATGAAGTAGGCCTTGGTTTAGCTAACAGCGAAAACATTTTTCTCCTGTCAAAGTTTGTGAAATTAATTCAATGTTTTGTCACACTTAGGACAATGAAAAGGAAAGATCAGTGCACATTAGGAGAAGCCTGCCATCCATCAGTTTTGAAAACGATCCGGATATGGTAAAATCTTAAGAAGAAGCTGAAAAGAATGCTATCGCACTTCCATTGGATACCGCCAGAGCTTCCGACACATGACTTGCTTTCTAAAATACTGCTCGAAAATTATGCTACCTTAATATTTTTTTACGTCTGAAGATAAGTGAAGAGAGGTTAGCAAGTTCACTGGTGTTGGAAAAAAGTGATAGAAATTTTGCCACTGTTTGCACAATTTGAAAATTTTGCCATGCAAAAACATTTTCAAGTTCTGTGGCCTTCACGCTTTTTTTACAACATGTGTTGTAGTTTCGCATGCTGTAATGCAAAACTAGCAAAATTTCTATCACATACGGCTGAAATAGAAACAGTGCTGTAAAAAAATACAACGCCCAAAGATCTTGAAAACATTTTTGCATGGTAAAATTTTCGAAATTTCATCCACTTTTTTCCAACACCATTGAACTCGCTCTTAGAAAAGAGACTAGTTATTTCACAAGGCGGTTAATGTAGAATATGAAGAAATTGTTAATTGTTTATTGTGTAAATTGTCAATTCTTAGTGGTTGTGCGATCAATTTTTTTTATTAATTCTTTTACATATTTGAAACGATTTGAACTGTTCTGCTTATAAAAAAATAATAAGATTTTTTCATCAAAACCAGCAAAACATCTTCACTGGTGTGAAACTGAGACACTTCAACAGGTTTTTTTTTTCATACCAACTCTCCTAAAACTTTGATACATTGAAGTTAATTTCACTTCCATCCAACAAAATTCAAAGTTTAAACAAATGTTGCGTACAACGATTCGAGATCATAGGAGGCATTGGCAGATTTGAATAAAATTTTCATTAGTACGTCAGACAGAGGAAAAATTACACGTGTTTTTTTTTTGCTTGTGCCAATGAATCAAAGAGTTCATTTATAGAAAACCATTTTTCCTATCGCGGTCCGAAATTCGAACTTACCCCAGCGAAAACCTCCGGAAGCGACAGGTAAAACCCGTTAGATTGCTCGGCCAGTAGAGTCCAAGGTTTAATAAAATAAAAAAAAAACATTTCCGTAATTTCCAGAAAATGAGTCCCACGATTTTTGGTTTCTGTATAATTAGTTCAGAGCTGAAAGAAAAATCAGAAAAACATAATTGGTATTGGCGATTTGCAGCAAAACTTTTGACATGCAGCGCCAACTGATTTTCACTTATGGTATTATGCATGCAGAAGAAATCCAAAATTATCCATGCATGCAGTATTATGCATGCAGAAGAAATCCAAAATATGAGCACTAATAATCATAGCAATTTTGCCTACTAGCGACACGTCGTATACGTCGCGACGTTGAAAATAATAACGACGCATCGGGAGTTTCCTAGGAGACTTGGAGTATGCGATTGATGACCCAAGAAGAATGTACAGTAGGGTGTCCCAAAATTGCATAACTTCTGGGAATCTGGGGGCTCACCCTCCCAATGGTAGATTAGGATGTGCAGAACAAACTTTTATATGGGGCCGACTAAAAAAAATCATGTTTAGAGGTTCCGCAAGCGCGATCTTTGAAAAAAGTCCACTTTCAAAAGATTTGATTTTAAATAAATTCTAAGTCCAAAAGTTTTCATAAAATTTATATATTTTATATTTTTTTAATTTTGTTTGAGTTAAATACCACACGTAAAAAATGAAAAATGAACCAAATTTGTGTCAAAATGTAAAACAAGCAAGCTATTTCCAAGAAAAAAAATTTTGTTGATCCAAAAATTTCGAATTCAACTGACCAAAATGTGTACCAAGCGTAAAATATTTTTGATACCAATGCCATCAAAAGATGCGGATTTTTGTGCAATTAAACTTAGCTGAACAAAATATGTTGTTTGTATCATCGTGTAAAGAGCTTTTCACGGTTTAATCCTCAATAAAAATCAAAATTTAGAATATTTTTTATTCAATTTCTCAAATTTGTCTTAATAAATACCTGCTTTAAAATCAAAATACTTGCAAAAAAAGACTTTGATGGTTTAGGGAATTCATCAGAAGGCCATATGCCAAATTTGAGCGGAATCGAACAACAGGAAGGGGTTGCACTGAATCTCAAGTGTGAAAGGGATTCTGAGACATAGTGTTCTAAAGAAGCATAAAAAACTGGTTTTTCATCATACATTTTTTTCCTTATCTATCGATTGCTTGATTATGTAGATTTTATTAAAATTTCAGTTATGACTAACATTTCACCTGAAGACTGCAACTCGATTGGACTTAAAACAAAAAAGTTATGGCTGTTCAAAGATTGTATTTTTGTGGCAAATTGTCGTTTAACACACAATGAGTACATTTTACTCATTACGTTTTACAGGACAATTTGTAACCAAAACACAATCTTTGAACAGCCATAACTTTTTTGTTTTAAGTCCAATCGAGTTGCAGTCTTCAGGTGAAATGTTAGTCTTAACTGAAATTTTAATAAAATCTACATAATCAAGCAATCGATAGATAAGGAAAAAAATGTATGATGAAAAACCAGTTTTTTATGCTTCTTTAGAACACTATGTCTCAGAATCCCTTTCACACTTGAGATTCAGTGCAACCCCTTCCTGTTGTTCGATTCCGCTCAAATTTGGCATATGGCCTTCTGATGAATTCCCTAAATCATCAAAGTCTTTTTTTGCAAGTATTTTGATTTTAAAGCAGGTATTTATTAAGACAAATTTGAGAAATTGAATAAAAAATATCCTAAATTTTGATTTTTATTGAGGATTAAACCGTGAATAGCTCTTTACACGACGATACAAACAACATATTTTGTTCAGCTAAGTTTAATTGCACAAAAATCCGCATCTTTTGATGGCATTGGTATCAAAAATATTTTACGCTTGGTACACATTTTGGTCAGTTGAATTCGAAATTTTTGGACCAAAAAAATTTTTTTTCTTGGAAATAGCTTGCTTGTTTTACATTTTGATACAAATTTGGTTCATTTTTCATTTTTTACGTGTGGTATTTAACTCAAACAAAATTAAAAAAATATAAAATATATAAATTTTATGAAAACTTTTGGACTTAGAATTTATTTAAAATCAAATCTTTTGAAAGTGGACTTTTTTCAAAGATCGCGCTTGCGGAACCTCTAAACATGATTTTTTTTAGTCGGCCCCATATAAAAGTTTGTTCTGCACATCCTAATCTACCATTGGGAGGGTGAGCCCCCAGATTCCCAGAAGTAATGCAATTTTGGGACACCCTAATGTACAGTAAATAACGTAAACAATGTTCGAGTATTACATCGAAATCTCCTACTTGACTGAAAAATGAATAACAAAACAGCGAATGACAGGACTAGTAAAAAAAAGCGTCGCTAGTCCTACTGTCGCAATTCGGTTTGGTGCTTTACACATAATATTATGTGTATAGCACCAAACCGAATAGCGACAGTAGGACTAGCGACGCTTTTTTACTAGCGAGATTTCTGTCATTCGCAGGTTTGTTTTTCTTTTTTCAGTCCAGTAGGCGATTTCGATGTAGTACTCGAACAGTGTTTATGTTATTTATTGTATATTTTCCTTAGGGCATCAATCGCCTGCTCCAGGTCCCGTGGAAACTTGCGGTGCGTCGTTATTATTTTCGACGTCGCGACGTATGCGACGTGTCGCTAGTAGGCAAAGCTGCTATGATTATTAGCGCTCATATTTTGGATTTTTTTCTGTAGGGGAGAGTGGGGATACTTGATCCCCTTTTCTTATTTTCACCATAGCTTTTTGGAAAAATTTAGTAACTCGCCGTCTTTGACATTTTCTGACAGCTTGTAACTTCAAGTTTCTATGCTCCAAAAATTAGAACGATACTTGAACCCGTTGATGAATTAGAAGCTTTTACGTAGGAGTAAAAAAATTGCGATTTTTCTGAAGTTAGGGGAGACTTGATCCCCTATTGAAGGAGACTTGATCTTTTATTCAGGAAGCCCTCATCCTTGTATAAAAATCAAACAAAACCCCAAGATAGAATGTTAATTGACTATTTTGGTCATGTTTGTTCTCATTTCACAATTTATAGCAGACATAAGAAGAAAATTCTATAACTTTGTCTCAACGCTAATTACATTGCATACTTAAAGGCGCTATTTTTTTTTATAATTAAGAGAAAATTAATTATTTTTGCTCTTTTCTTCAGACAATTGTTGGATAAATATTAGTTTTCGGATAAATATTAGTAATTTCGTAATCAGCAATCATAACGATCAATTCAGAAGAAGAATATGCCGTTTGGAAGGGGGATCAATTGTAACCCAACTCTAGGGATCAATTGTACCCATAATCAACATTTTAGAAAACTTTTTCTGAAAAAAGTTGAGAGTTTTCCATTGCTTTGAAAATATGGCTTTATGAAGTTCATTTTACGCTCGAACGATTGATACATTGGAACAAATATTTTTTTCATTACTTTCCCATGTAAGGAACATTTTAAAGTGATGCAAAAAGATCTTCAAGTTACATTTTGTGAAATTTTTTAAACAAAGTTTAATTACTCAAACAATAATTTTGTTAAAATTTTTTAATCTACAAGCATTGTTATTTTGCTCATTTTGGCACATTTTTCTAGAATATTTGATCTTTGTAAGACATTCCAGTTTCGAGATATAGCAAAGGAATCAAGTATCCCCAGGGATCAAGTATCCTCATTCTTCCCTATGCATAATAATAACAAAAGAGTGATGATAGCTGTTTTAACACGGCAGTGAATATATATTGTTTTCAAAATTGAATTTTGTTTGTAAACTGTAGAATTTTAGAAAATTTGAATTACAGGTTCTTGTAAGAAAATCTGTAAATAACTTTTTTAAATACTCTTAGCATGAGAAAATACAGTTTTTCATGGTTTTTCTAACAAAATTCAACTTAATTTTTTATTATATAGAAGCTGTTTCGATAGATAATGGTTTTGATGAATGTGTTCCACTATTTTACAGATAATTTTCAGTAAGCTTAAGATAGATCTACTGTTTATAATTTGAGAGATGATTTATAAAAATTTCCTCGATGTTTTTAAGTTGAAACTTTTTTCTCTAGGTACGTTCAAATTCACTTTAGTTGAAAACTCTTTAACTGTAAAACACTGGAGAGGATATCATCAGAACAAAGAAAAGCTATCTGTCTTGGGCATTTCAGCTTAAGCTTATATAAATGTAACAACATTTTAGTAAAAAGCTTTTTATTTTCTGTACGATTATCCTTTTGATGTTCTTAAATTGGGAAGCTTACCCAAGTAACACCGATAGTTTTATTGGACTCTTCAAGCCCCTTATAAAACCAAAACTTTATCTAACAGTCAGTTATAAAACTTTAAATGCTACTTGGGTAATATCACGTACAATCATATTGAATGCAGTGAGTTTTTGGTAAATTTTTTTATTCGAAAAGTTATTTTTCACATTTTTTTTGTTATATAAATATAGAAACTTTAAGCTTATTTTCGAAAAGTTTCTTCTTATGGGACACCTGATTTGTTCCTAATTATCTTTTTCGGATTTGGGGCTAAAAAATTTTACTTATTTTCGTATTCAATCCATATTTCTTAATTTATATTATTCACTGCTCAGCAGGAAGATTCTTCTATAAAAAATCATACCATATTTTGAATACATAATAGTTTGCCTTGGTTCACGAATCTGCTTTCGAACTGCGGTGCACCATGAAATCCAAATGATAATTTTGAGTTTTTTTTTCTTTTCCCCCAATTTTTTATGGGTTGTTTTATTTTTATTTTTCTAGGAATATTCCTTCAAGACTCGGTACGGAAAGATAAAATTAAGCCCAAGTCTGAATTTTGTTCAAATCAATAATAAAACTATAAATTTTCGGAAACTTCAAATATTGTGATTAAAAGTTTTTTTTTGCTTTTGAGGGTTTGTGAGGTTTTGGGAATCGTGGATTTGCAATTGTTTCCTCAATGTTTGTCTTGTTTAGATAATATTAGAATGAACCAAGTTAATTCAATTTTGTCTTTAAAAAATCTCTATTTTTTATTGGGATGAAAAGGCCTACGTATTTGATAATCATAGAAAATAATTTTTAAATCTTCACTATTGGGATTATTGAAGATATGCAGCTCATATAAAAAATCATACATGAGACAGAGCTGAACTTGACCGTTTAAAAAAATATTACGGAAAAATACAACTAGTTTTTTTTTTTGCTATGACACATCACATTATCCACCGTTTACCAGCCATGGCCATGGCCATGGCCATGGCTGGTAAACGGTGGATAATGTGCAACACGAGACCCCATAGTGGTCATATCACCTCTTATTCACAACTCCTATCTCTACCTCCCCGCGGTGCCGGCTGGGGTGCGAGTAACCTAAGCGGAGATCGGGTACCCAACCCCGGTGGATGCTTTGGTCGCATGCAGACTGAGAAGGTGGCCGCACGCGTCTGTTCCCCAGGTCAGAGGCGGCGTGCAACAACAATCGAGCGTCTGTTCTCCAGGTCAGGGGCGGCTCAAACAGCGTCTGTCTTGCAGCAAGCGGCTGAATTTATGAAATGCGGCTCCCGCCAGCTAAGTCCAAGATGGCAGCCCCATCGCGGGATAGGGACTTTAGGCTAACAACCTACTGCTCCCGATTCATAACTTGTTACGGAATCCGAAAGAAATGACCGATCCGGAACTTTGGCGACGACTTTTAGCATGAAAACACGGACACGAATTGGAACTTGGAATGTTTTAACCCTTGCCCAACAAGGCAAACTGGAACAACTTGCTAGAGAGGCTAGCCGCCTCAAGCTTGAAATTCTGGGACTGAGCGAAGTCCGTTGGCCTAATACTGGAGAACACAAGACACAATCCGGGCAAGTCCTGCTTTACTCTGGCATACGAGGAGAACATGCTACTCGGGAACGAGGAGTTGGTTTCCTGTTAAGCCCGCAGGCCTACGCGGCCCTCATTAGATGGGAACCGATAAACGAAAGAATAATCGTAGCCAGATTTAGAACACGGGTTAGAAACCTTACAATGGTCCAGTGTTATGCGCCAACTGACGTTGCCGACTTGCAGGAGAAAGAGCAGTTTTACAGTCAACTGAACAGCGTGGTAGAGAGAATTCCGAAGGGTGACATTCAAATCCATTTGGGCGACTTCAACGCAAAGATTGGCTCCGACAATCAAGACCTTGAGCGCATCATGGGGCGCCATGGCCTAGGACAGATGAGCGAAAACGGAGAGCTGTTTGTAGAATTTTGTGGCAATAACAACATGGTGATCGGTGGATCGCTCTTCCCCCATCGACCAGCACATAAGGTCACTTGGGTATCCCGAGATGGCCGAACAGAAAATCAAATTGACCACATCTGCATCAGCCGAAAATGGAGAAGGAGCCTTCTTGATGTCCGCAACAAGCGAAGCGCAGACATTGCATCTGATCATCACCTCGTCCTTGGCGAGATACGACTGAGAGTTGCGCGTGTCCAACGGCGCGAGGAGAAAGTCGGGTGTCGATACGACGTCCGCCGGTTGGAGAATCCAGAGGTGAAAATGGCATACGTTGAACAGCTAGAATCCCGAGCCTCGGAGCTGCCGACAGACGGAACAGTCGAAGAACAGTGGTGTGGAATCAAGAATGCCTTTATCACGACGAGCCATGGTACTCTCGGTAAAGTTTGTGGAAGAAGAAGTGAATGGATGTCGGATGAAACTTGGAGGATGGTCGATGATCGGAGAAAGGCGAAAGTCGGAATTGAGCAGGCATGTACCGGGTCAGCCAAAGCAGCCGCCCGCTTACGATATGCGGAGCTAGAAAAGGCAGTTAAACGAGCTTGTAGACGAGACAAGAGAGCCTGGACAAACTCCTTAGCCGAAGAGGGGGAAAGAGCCGCCGCCAATGGAGATATCCGATTACTTTATGACATTTCTCGCCGCCTCAGTGGTGCAAGGACTAATGCAAGAATGCCGCTGAAAGACCGAGCAGGTCAGTTATTGACCGATCGAACAGATCAGCTCAAACGATGGACTGAGCACTTCGAACAACTCTTCCGAGTCACGAATAGCGATGGCCAACAGAACCCGCAGCTTGAAGCGCCAACAGTAAGTCGCATAAATGGCGTCAACTCGGAAGCGCCTTCGCTGGCTGAAATAGAAGCGGCAATCAAAAACATGAAATCCAACAAAGCACCTGGGATCGATTGCATCCCTGCTGAAATGCTGAAAGCCGACCCTGCCCTGTCAGCACAAATGTTGCACCGTCTTTTCGCTGACATCTGGGATACTGCAACATTCCCGGCCGACTGGATGCAGGGTATCCTCGTAAAGGTCCCGAAGAAAGGAGACCTGACAGAGTGCGGTAACTGGCGAGGCATAACGTTGATCTGTACAACCCTCAAAGTACTCTGCAAAGTGATCCTGAACAGGATCCAGGAGAAAATCGACGCTACACTCCGACGGCAACAAGCTGGATTCCGATCCGGACGATCATGTGTGGACCACATCACAACGCTACGAATCATACTGGAACAAATCAACGAACTCCAGGACTCTCTTCTGCTGGTGTTCGTTGATTTCGAAAAAGCATTCGACCGACTTAATCATGAAAACATCTGGGCGGCTCTAAGGCGACGAGGGGTCCCAGAGAAACTAGTCCATCTCATCGAAGCACAATACGAGGCATTTTCGTGCAAAGTCTTGCACGATGGTGTCTTGTCCGAACCAATCCCGGTAACTGCTGGAGTGAGACAAGGATGTATCTTATCACCGCTACTTTTCCTCATCGTAATGGATGAGATTCTGACTGGATCGATCGACTGTGCACCGAACCGAGGATTGCCGTGGAATCCTTTAACAATGGAGCAACTGAACGACCTTGACCTGGCTGACGATATTGTTTTGCTCGCCCAAACACAACCGGACATGCAGAGCAAACTCGACGACCTCACCGAAAGTTCCAAGGCAGCAGGTCTCAAAGTCAATGTCGGAAAGACCAAGTCGATGGAGATCAACACAGGAAATCCCTCCAGTTTCATGGTAGCTGGGCAACAAGTTGAGAAAGTGGAGTGCTTCCAGTATCTTGGTAGCCAGATAACGCCTGATGGTGGTACCAGGAAAGACATCGAAACCCGGATCAGAAAGGCCCGATTTGCGTTTGCGAGTCTCCGAAACATCTGGCGGTCACGCCAGATCTCTCTACGAACAAAAATCCGAATCTTCAACTCAAACGTCAAATCCGTATTGCTGTACGGGTGCGAAACTTGGTGCACATATGCGGTAACGACGCGAAAACTGCAAGTATTTGTAAACCGCTGCCTGCGGAACATCATCCGCGCTTGGTGGCCTGGCAACTGGATCTCGAATGAGGAACTACATCGCCGGTGTCATCAAAGGGCGCTAGAAATCGAGATTCGGGAACGTAAGTGGAGATGGATTGGGCACACGCTGCGAAAAGATGAAAACGAGATTTGCAGAGAGGCACTTGACTGGAATCCAGAAGGTCATCGAAGAAGAGGCAGGCCCAGAAACTCGTGGCGGCGAAGCCTAGCCGCTGAAATCCGAACTGTCGACGAGAATCTTGACTGGGACCAGGTGAAGACGCTGGCTCCGGATCGTCAACAGTGGAGGTCTTTTACCACGGCCCTATGCACCGGTGGATCGGCGCGGGATCATTAAGTAAGTAAGTAAGTAAGTATGACACATCACATCGTGAAGCCTAGTCCACACCCGGCAACTTGAATCGCAGTTCAAGTTGCCGAGTGCGGACTAGGCTTAAGAAAAATAGATGACCTGTTACGCATAACCAATATGCACAAACGACCCAACTAACATGAAATCGTAATAGAAATGATAACATAAGTCGTTTTAATTGAGATTGTTCTTGGCTATCGTTTAAATGTTTGTTCTGAGTGATTTTTCATGATTCATTTACGGCTCCTTGCGCAAAACATTTCGAATCGAGAAAGTAATAACTTAGTTCGTAAATATGTAGTGGAAAAGCATCAATTTGTTCAGATTTGGGCAGAATGGGCGGGACTTAAATTGACACTCGATCGAGTCTCTACCTCTCTTCTCGGTTAGAAAAAAAAGTGCGTGAAGGGACTTCAACATATCTTATAGAGCTACAGCTTGTCTCTCAAACGACTAATGAGTTGGCCTTGTGGAAAGTTGGGGTCTTCGGAAAAGTTTTAGCGGAAATTTTCAAACAAATTTTTGCACTTTTCGGTACAAAACAGCAACCTTAAACAAATTGAGTCCTCAAATTCCAGAATGTAAAAACAAAACTATAACTTGCCAACCACTGGTTGTTTCCGAAGTTTCGATTCCGATGAACATAAAATAAAATTGTTTTTGATATTCGACTGAGTTAAATTTTTTTAAAAATTGGTTGATGAACGGCTTTTCAGTCAATTTTTAAAAATCAAAACGATTGTTATTTATTACTATCCAGACGTTTCGGCTATTTGTTGTAGCCTTCTTCAGTGGAAAACTGTAATTTTATTGTGAATTTAGTAACATTGTCATTTTGTTAGTGTTGTTTTGCAAATTTCTACTCACTAATTGTCAGGTTCGTTTCTTGTCTAGTTTCTATTGTAGCTAAAGACCAATGGTTGAATTTTTTGTGTGAAAACTGTAGAAATATGTTAGTTAACAAAATCGAATCTCTCCTATTTTTGAACTCACTGCTGCATCAGTAAGACCGCAACGCTTCACCATTTGACAGAGACTACGCGGCAGCGCTTTACTGATGGCGGATTTTATGTTGTGTATTGGTGTTATTGGTTTTATTTATGTCACTAACATTTGTTTTTATTTTGGATTTGGTGTTTTGAGTGTTCGTGAGACTTTGTAGAATATTAGAGTATGTAGAGCTAAGATTGTTTACATCTGTCCTAAAGTTTAGTGTATTGGTGTTGGTGTAGATGTGGCACATTTCTAATATCGGGAGAGAACTGGACCATCGGCTTCTATCGATGATTTTGGCGTTGTCTAAGTCTATTGTGTGTGATTCGTCGATGATGTGAGCAATGAGAGCAGTGCAATTGTCTCGCATGCTCTGCATCTCTGCATCGGTGCGGGTAATGCCTCTGTCGGATAGCTGCTCGTACTTTTTAACGTTAGACTTGTGTCCAACGAGCCGTGTTTTTAAGCTGTTTCGGCTCATTCCTATATATTGTTTGGAGCAGCTATGACACGGGATGGAGTAAACGATGTTCGGCGTTTCGGATGGGGCAATCGGATCTTTGACTCTTGGCAGGATTATTCCAAGAGGCTTAGGAATACTGTTGGCGATTCTGATGTTGGCGTAATCATTTTTGATGAGTTTTGCGATGCTGTTCGACAGGTTTGGAATATAGGTGAGCGGAAAATGTTGGAGTTGAAGGCATTCGTCGTTGTGCTGGCTGGACGTGGTGATCGGTGATGTATGTTGTTCTGCTGTTGTTGAGTGATGATGGTTATTGTTTGCTGTCGGCTGGATGGATATTGCTGGTGATTCTACTGAAGTGACGGCTATTTGCGGTTGGATGAATGAGGTCGGAGTGGTTGGAGGTGGATGCTGGTTGAGTTGTTTAGTTTTCTGGACTATGGTTGATTCACGGTTTATCAGGCGATTGATGAGATGTTTGGGGTAGTTGTTGAGTCGGAGCATTTGTGAATGGTGGTGTGTTGTTTCGATGTTTGGTTTCTGGTGTCAAACATAATCACTCGTTTGATGAAATTTCGAGCGACGTTAAGTTTGACGTTGAGTGGATGGAAGGAGAAGTAGTTGAGCAGTCGGCCGGATGAAATTTCTTTACTGTACCACTCGGTGTTTAGGGTTCTATCTTCGTTCATAGAGACGACGGTATCGAGGAACGGGATGCAGTTGTTTTTGGACACTTCCATTGTGAATTGTAGTTTTGGATGGTATGAATTGAATGTGTGTAGAACGTAATCCAGTTGGTCTTTGGGGAGGGCTAGTAACAGATCATCTACGTATTTAATCAGCACAGGTATCTGGAAATTGATTTTTTTCGAACAATTTCTCAGAAGACCTTCCATCACTAAGTCGCATAGAATTGGTGAGGAAGGGCTACCCATAGCAGTTCCTTCTTTTTGCCGGTAGAACTTGTTACCGAAACAGAGCTCTGCTTGGAGAGCTGCTATTTCTGTTTCGGTAACAAGTTCTACCGGCAAAAAGAAGGAACTGCTATGGGTAGCCCTTCCTCACCAATTCTATGCGACTTAGTGATGGAAGGTCTTCTGAGAAATTGTACGAGAAAAATCAATTTCCAGATACCTGTGCTGATTAAATACGTAGATGATCTGTTACTAGCCCTCCCCAAAGACCAACTGGATTACGTTCTACACACATTCAATTCATACCATCCAAAACTACAATTCACAATGGAAGTGTCCAAAAACAACTGCATCCCGTTCCTCGATACCGTCGTCTCTATGAACGAAGATAGAACCCTAAACACCGAGTGGTACAGTAAAGAAATTTCATCCGGCCGACTGCTCAACTACTTCTCCTTCCATCCACTCAACGTCAAACTTAACGTCGCTCGAAATTTCATCAAACGAGTGATTATGTTTGACACCAGAAACCAAACATCGAAACAACACACCACCATTCACAAATGCTCCGACTCAACAACTACCCCAAACATCTCATCAATCGCCTGATAAACCGTGAATCAACCATAGTCCAGAAAACTAAACAACTCAACCAGCATCCACCTCCAACCACTCCGACCTCATTCATCCAACCGCAAATAGCCGTCACTTCAGTAGAATCACCAGCAATATCCATCCAGCCGACAGCAAACAATAACCATCATCACTCAACAACAGCAGAACAACATACATCACCGATCACCACGTCCAGCCAGCACAACGACGAATGCCTTCAACTCCAACATTTTCCGCTCACCTATATTCCAAACCTGTCGAACAGCATCGCAAAACTCATCAAAAATGATTACGCCAACATCAGAATCGCCAACAGTATTCCTAAGCCTCTTGGAATAATCCTGCCAAGAGTCAAAGATCCAATTGCCCCATCCGAAACGCCGAACATCGTTTACTCCATCCCGTGTCATAGCTGCTCCAAACAATATATAGGAATGAGCCGAAACAGCTTAAAAACACGGCTCGTTGGACACAAGTCTAACGTTAAAAAGTACGAGCAGCTATCCGACAGAGGCATTACCCGCACCGATGCAGAGATGCAGAGCATGCGAGACAATTGCACTGCTCTCATTGCTCACATCATCGACGAATCACACACAATAGACTTAGACAACGCCAAAATCATCGATAGAAGCCGATGGTCCAGTTCTCTCCCGATATTAGAAATGTGCCACATCTACACCAACACCAATACACTAAACTTTAGGACAGATGTAAACAATCTTAGCTCTACATACTCTAATATTCTACAAAGTCTCACGAACACTCAAAACACCAAATCCAAAATAAAAACAAATGTTAGTGACATAAATAAAACCAATAACACCAATACACAACATAAAATCCGCCATCAGTAAAGCGCTGCCGCGTAGTCTCTGTCAAATGGTGAAGCGTTGCGGTCTTACTGATGCAGCAGTGAGTTCAAAAATAGGAGAGATTCGATTTTGTTAACTAACATATTTCTACAGTTTTCACACAAAAAATTCAACCATTGGTCTTTAGCTACAATAGAAACTAGACAAGAAACGAACCTGACAATTAGTGAGTAGAAATTTGCAAAACAACACTAACAAAATGACAATGTTACTAAATTCACAATAAAATTACAGTTTTCCACTGAAGAAGGCTACAACAAATAGCCGAAACGTCTGGATAGTAATAAATAACAATCGTTTTGATTTTTGAAAATTGACTGAAAAGCCGTTCATCAACCAATTTTAAATAAAATAAAATTTACATTTGGTCAGCATACCTCGACTAGTATTTACTAGTCTCTAATCCTCCCATCAGCTTTGAATATTTTTTATTACTAAGGCAGGACGAAGACGGTTCTCTACCCTGTCGAGGGATGCGTCATCTACCTTTATTTCAACGTGTTTTCGTCAGCAAAGCTGACTGGAGTGTCATTTATCTTCAAGTACAGACTCTTCTGCAGGCATGATTGACATTTCAATATTTTGTGCATTTTCTGTGCTTCCTAACCTGTATGCCTTTAAATATTAAGATGCAAAAATTAAATTAAGCTCACGTTTGCGGAAAATATTATACGAACCTTCCGGTGACAAAAACCGATGCCAGAACGATGAGGCTCGCCTTCCGAGCTTAGCAGGTTTGCAAAAAAAACAAGTTAAAACAACTTATAGTCTCCGATTAGATCAGGCACCCGGACTAAGTCACGGTGAATCGCGAATTCAAAATACCAAAACTGGAACCTGACGTCACCCCCTTTTGTGACTGACCATTTGATGACAGCGCGATGCGCTGATGATGGTTCATCCGAATGAATGCGCCTCTAGCCTGAATAGGTTTGAGGTTATGTGTGAGTGTCTGTGGTTTTAAATACTTTAGTTAAGGAGTAAAATGATAAAACAACGATGACCTAATCGAATGAGGTCCTGAGTCACATGGTGATGGGTGAACAACTGGACATACAGATGTGATTTAATAAGATTGTTATTATAATTTGTTTTATTTAGAGAGGATTTTAACAGTAGCTGATTCTATTCTATGACGTGAAAACTCCGAATTCCTGTTGCACAAAATGCACTTCTAATATCCTCGCCGAAAATGAATTCATCTTCATCCTGATTTGGGGAAGTGACTCCACAAATTCGCTGTCGATTTAAATCTCCGGCAAAGTAACGTCTAGCGGTAGTTCACAAAACGTAATCCAACTTTTTCGTAGAACTTTTGGAGCAATTTTCATAAAAAAAAACTTTATTTTGACACAGATGTTGACGAACCCACTGTGCCGATTTCGGATGAGTGAGTTTCGGCGACTTCATCGTTCGACCACTATGTATAAGAATAGAATAACACAACAGAGATACGTCAAATGGACGATAAAGCATTGTAAAACGTGTTCGCTTGAGTCGCTTAGATGGATTAGAGGTTCTAGGTATACTTACTTGCAAAACCACTATATATTTAAAACTAAATAGCTTAAACTTAATTTCTACAGCCGCATCACGAAACAGTTATTGTTTACCCTTTAGTGCCACAGTTAATCCGTACGATTAAAAGGAAACTATAAAGAAATAGTTAATCCTCACACGGTAAGGGCACAGATAATTCGCTTATGCATAGTCAGATAGAATACTAGGTTCACTTACCAACATACTTATGATTCCACAGTAAATCGGATGTGATAGCATAACCGCGGAGAAATATTGGAATTGTGTGGAAATATCGCTAGCATACACTTAAATTGTAAGTCGGCACATCATTTATGTTATTATCAACCCTTTGAAATGAATTTGATATATATATATTGCAGTTTGAAGCATCTGCTATTGAGAATCGGTGTTTTGCTTCAACTATATCCGCAACAAACTTCAAAAATTTAACTACCATGGCCAATACCCAAGGTGATGCTCGTTCGGAGATGGACCAACCAACAGAGGTCACCGTCACCGGAGCTGAAGCTACTGGAGCACACAATTGCTTCATGTGCACTCGTACGGATAGTGCTGATAACCTTGTTGGTTGCGATGATTGCTCAGCATGGGCCCACTTCGATTGTGCTGGCGTAAATGCGTCAGTTAAGGATAAATCCTGGAAGTGTAATACATGTTGTGCTAAAGATAAGGCTAAAGATCCATCCAAAGCTCGTTCACGGACCAGTAGACGATCGTCACGCGTGGATGAAAATTTGCAGATGTTGGAAGAACAACAGCAAATAGAGCTACAGGCTTTAGATGAAGAGGAAGCAGAAAGGAGAGCCTTCCGTAGGAAAAGAGTAGCAATAAAGCAGGATTATGTAAAGCAAAAATACGACGTTCGACGAGAGGGATCTCCAAGCGACAGAAGTGACAGGAGTAATTCCAGTGGTGGCAGAAGTAGGCGAATTGTAGAGGGATGGTTGACCCAGGAACCTGTGAAAGAAACAGCGGAACGCGTAAAAGCATGGGAGTTTCCACCGCCACCTACTACCAATAAGCCGAGACCACATGCAAAATCAGCTTCGACGCTATTGGCGAAGGAGAACGCTATCGTCAACATGGGGAGTCCACCTGCCATACCGCTGGTACCGAAGTCGGCCTCCACACCGTATCCCAGCACCACTCATCCTCCCATTCCCGCCGTAGTTCTTCCTAGTCTGTGTGGTAGTTTGTCGGATCTAAGAATAGGAACCTTGCATACTACTGAGACTAGCAGATCTCGTTTGGTACCGAGAGTGAGTTTACCCGAGACATTTCAACAGGCACAAGTGAGCTCTAGTGCAACGCATCTCGGCGAACCGACATCGATTAGCCTTACTGAATTGACAGGACATCTACCGTTTTCCGCAAGCAAAGGCGTTCAATACACAGATATTAGCGGCCTTCCAGTATCCTTTGACAGTCTGTCAGGAATTTCCGGAATAGGAGATCCTATGCTTCCCGTGGGTGATCGAAGACCTCTGTCCGCTATACCCGAGGAACAAGGTATTCACACATACCCAGTTGCTTCCTCCTCTTCAATCGTCAATTCGCAGTTCCACCTTTCCGGAGAACACACCTACAGGGATTCTCGAGTAGCGCATTCCCCTTATCCGTCTTATGTCCCCATTAACAACACTGCACGAGTTACTTGGATTACACAACCTGGCAATTCCGTTCCTATACCGACAGTCACAACAGGATCTTACCAATCCAAGCCCTCGGTTCCAATTGCTAATCATGGACCTGTGAGTTTAACTCGACGGAATGTTCAACCCTTTCTTAACCACCCCGAAGGTGCAGTCCCTCAGAATGTGAATTCGACGACCGATTTTCAACGACCTGAAATGGGACCAACGGAACAGATAATACAGCATCAAGGTGTCACCAATTCCCAACTCGCCGCACGTCAAATAATGAATCGAGAACTTCCAACTTTCACAGGCAATCCCTATGATTGGCCTCTATTTTTTGGAACATTCAGAAACAGCACAGAATCGTGTGGTTTCACTCATGCCGAAAACCTAGCCAGATTGCAGCGATGCTTGCAAGGTGAGGCACTAGAAGCAGTGAAAAGTAAATTACAGTTCCCAGACTCGGTTCCGTACATCATGGACACACTTCAGATGCTTTATGGACGTCCGGAAATTTTACTTTTTTCTATGTTACAAAAGCTACGTCGTACGCCCCCGCCAAAACAGGAAAATCTAAGGTCACTCATTACATACGGGCTCGCCGTTAAAAACGCCGTAGACGAAATGAGCGTCGCAAATTTGGTGGAACATATATGGAATCCGATGTTACTGTTCGAGCTCGTGGAAAAACTACCACCACCAACAAAAATGGAATGGGCCCGTTATAAGCGACAGTTTTCTCAAGTCAACCTGGCGACTTTTAGTGACTTTATGTCGGAACAGATCGAAACGGCCTCTGACGTTGTTATGCCCTACGGTATGCCGTTTACTACGGAGAAGACGTCGAAAACCGGGCGCGACAAACAAAAACTCAACGTCCATCTAGAAAACTCAACGGTCGACGAAGATTCGGAAGGCGATCCCACTCCCTCAAAGCGTTGTTCTTACTGTAATGATCCCAGCCACGAAGTTATTTATTGTGGGCAATTCCAGACTCTGGACCTGGATGGGCGGTGGGCGGCGGTAAAGCGGAGGGGAATGTGTCAAACTTGCTTGGTACCGCATAAGAAAGGACCCTGCCGCTCTAGAAGAGTGTGTGGCGTTGAAGGCTGTAGGAATCGACACCATGCCTTGTTACACTCCGGAGTTATCGCTAAGAACGCACGAAAAACGGAAGAGCCATCAAGACCGCAGGGAGAGTGTTCCTACCAAAACCATCACTACGGGTCGTCATTCGTACTGTTTCGATATCTACCAGTGAACTTACACCATAATGGAAAAAGTGTGAAGACTTTCGCGTTTCTTGACGACGGTTCCTCATCGACGTTGATGGACGCCTCTATCGCAACGAAACTAGGTATAACAGGACCCGTTGATCCCCTATGGCTGACCTGGACCAGCGACGTTTCACGTGAAGAAAAAGAATCCAGGAGAATTTCCGTGCAAATCTCTGGCCAGAACTCTGCAACAAAATTCATGATGAAAAATGTTCGAACAGTGAAACAATTAAAGCTACCCGAACAATCATTCAATTACAATGAAATGCAGGAAGATTATCCTCATCTTAAAGGTCTTCCATTAAGCAGTTACATGGACGTTAGGCCTATGCTTATCGTTGGAATCGAGCACGTGAGTCTTTTAACGCCCGTAACCATTCGAGAGGGTCGACACGATGAACCGATAGCAGCCAAGACGCGTCTAGGATGGTGTGTGTATGGTAAGCAGATGCAGACACCGAACGACGAAGTTAACATACATGTACACTTGGAGCAGCAATTTGGAAACCAGCAGCTACACGATTTACTTGGCCGTTTTCTTAAATTGGAAGAAACTCTCGTGGTGAAAGACCCTGAATCAACGTTAGAAAAAGGAGCTTTAGAAATTCTCCAACAAACAACGCGGCGTGTAGGCAATCGTTTTGAAACCGGGCTCCTGTGGAAATTCAAACATCGTTGTTTCCCAGATACCTATCCCACAGCAGCTCGTCGCGAAGCAAGCTTAAATAAACGCTTGCTTAAAGATCCTGAGCTGTACGAAGTTGTCCGAGCGCAAATCGCCAACTACTTGAAAAATGGTTATGCTCACAAAATTACCAATAAAGAGTTGAATGAAACTAATCCAGATAAAATATGGTACCTACCACTGGGGATTGTGCGGAATCCCAAGAAACCGGAAAAGGTGCGATTGATTTGGGATGCTGCTGCCAAAACAAATGGAGTGTCGCTCAACGACATGTTGATGAAAGGCCCTGATATGGTGACGTCACTTCCGGTTGTACTCCTGCGTTTCCGCCAAAGAACTGTTGCCATCTGCGGGGACATAAAGGAGATGTTTCACCAGGTGAACATAAGAGCCGAAGATAAGCAGGCTCAACGGTTCCTTTTCCGCGATCAAAATGAAGAAACACCACAAACTTATGTGATGGACGTCGCTACGTTCGGCGCTTCCTGTTCTCCCTGCATTGCACAATACATAAAAAACAAAAACGCCGAGGAATTTGCTGCACAATATCCACGAGCTGCTGATGCTATTGTAAACCGACACTACGTCGACGACTATCTCGCCAGTGTGGATACAATTGATGAAGCCGTGCGACAGATTAATGAAGTCCGCCATGTGCATGCTCTAGGGGGTTTTGAAATCCGCAACTTTCTATCAAATGCCCCAGAAGTACTCGAAAAAATTGGTGTCCCATACCCTCACAGCATCAAGCATTTGAACTTAGAACCCGGAGTGGAAGAACCCGAAAAGGCAGAACGAGTATTGGGAATGATGTGGAAACCTCAACAAGATTTTTTCACCTTTAGCACTTCTATGCAGCCAGCTATCGAGCAGATTTTAAAACCCGAGCACACGCCGACTAAAAGAGAAGTACTACGCACAGTTATGAGCCTGTTTGACCCTCTGGGACTGATCGCCCACTTTGTAGTCCACGGCAAAATTATAATGCAGGAACTTTGGAAGTATGGGTCAGATTGGGATGACACTATGCCTGAAGAGCTGCGAGAAAAATGGCACCGATGGACGGAACTTTTGGCAAAACTCAACGAAGTCAGTGTCCCTCGCTACTTTTTTCCTGGAATCCCCAGTGTTGATCTCAACGATCTGCAATTGCATGTTTTTGTCGACGCTAGCGAGTCTGCTTTCGCCTCTGTAGCTTACTTGCGTATTATTTCTAACGGACATCCTCATTGTGTCTTAGTTTCAGCCAAAACCAAAGTAGCTCCCTTAAAGCCGATATCCATGCCCCGATCGGAGCTGCAAGCAGCTTTGATGGGTGCTCGCATGATTGAAACATTGTCTGAAACTTTAGAACTCCCGATTTCACGCAAATATCTATGGTCCGATTCAAACACAGTTCTTGCATGGTTACGATCAGACAGCCGACGCTACCATCAATTTGTAACCTTTCGAGTAGGAGAAATCCTGGCGAAAACATCGATTTCAGAATGGCACTACGTACCTTCCAAACAGAATGTGGCCGATGACGCCACCAAGTGGGGAAATGGACCCAGTTTTAGTCCGACTCATCGATGGTTTTCCGGACCCGAGTTTCTCAATCAATCCGAAGAGTCTTGGCCATCACATCGAAAAAATTATCCCCTACCAGAAGACGAGCTCCGATCCGCCTTTCTCCATCATGATGAAGCACCGTTTGCCCTTATCAACGTTACACGCTTCACACAGTGGACCAGACTTCTACGGGTTACAGCAAGTGTCTTACGAGCGGCAAAAAGGTTCAAAAAAGCTTCCATTTACGGTGTATTTAGTGCTGTCGAATTGTTAGAAGCAGAGACGTTCTTATGGAAACAAACCCAACTCGACGCTTATCCTGAGGAATATCTTATACTGCAAGGCCACCTGAACGGAACCAACTCCGAACAAATTCCGAAATCTAGTGCGCTCTACATTTTTTCACCCTTCATGGACCAAGCCGGAGTGATAAGGATGGATAGCAGAATAGGAGCCGCACCTAGCACAGCAGTTGAAACGAAGTATCCTATCATATTACCGAAAAATCATCATTTAACCAATCTGCTTATCTTCAACTATCACCAATTATTCCTTCATCGAAATAACGAGACAGTTTGCAATGAGATTCACCAAAAGTTTAGAATCCCCAACTTGCGTGTGGCTGTTCGTCGAGTAGCAAAAAACTGTATGCTTTGTCGTATTCGCAAAGCCCGACCACGGCCGCCAAGGATGGCTCCCTTACCAGCAGCTCGTTTGACTCCATCAAGCCTTTCACCCATACTGGAGTTGATTATTTTGGGCCACTTTTGGCCAAGCAGGGTCGCAGCCTAGTGAAGCGTTGGGTTTGCCTTTTTACCTGCCTCACCATTCGAGCAGTACACGTTGAAATTGTCTGTAACCTCTCCACAAGTTCCTGCATATTAGCAATTCGTCGGTTCATTGCGCGTCGTGGCTCACCATCTTTTTTCTACTCCGATAATGGTACCAATTTTCGGGGCGCCAGCAACATCCTGCGAGAGACAATTCAAAATATCAGTAAAGAATGTGCAGTTACATTTACAAATACTAATACCCAATGGTATTTCAATCCGCCTCTATCTCCTCATATGGGCGGTTCCTGGGAACGAATGGTGCGGTCAATAAAGGAGGCGATGGAAGCGATCGGAAATCATAAACAACATCCTAGTGACGAAGTCCTGGAAACGGTCGCTCTTGAGGCAGAATCGATCGTCAACTCGCGCCCATTAACGTATGTCCCACTTGATCATGCCGATGCCGAAGCCCTTACGCCAAACCACTTTCTTCTATACGGGGAAAAGGGTATAGTGCAGCCTCCTAGCACAATTCACTCCGACGTGCGTATGTTGCGTGACAGTTGGCGCCTGGCGCAAACGTTGACTGATATTTTCTGGAGCCGATGGATAAAGGAATATTTACCCACGATTGCACGCAGAACTAAATGGTTTGACTCGGTGAAACCACTGGAAGCAGGAGACTTGGTTATTTTGGTAAACAAAAATCATCGTAATGGTTGGGAACGTGGGCGCCTTTTGGAGGTCTACCCCGGAACTGACGGTCAAGTTCGACAGGCGCTCGTTCAAACAAGCAATGGAATCATCCGCCGCCCAGCCACCAGCCTAGCCCTTCTTGATGTACGTGCAGCACTCCCGACGGACGACCGGAAGTCCCCGAGACTACACGGGGAGGAGGATGTTGACGAACCCACTGTGCCGATTTCGGATGAGTGAGTTTCGGCGACTTCATCGTTCGACCACTATGTATAAGAATAGAATAACACAACAGAGATACGTCAAATGGACGATAAAGCATTGTAAAACGTGTTCGCTTGAGTCGCTTAGATGGATTAGAGGTTCTAGGTATACTTACTTGCAAAACCACTATATATTTAAAACTAAATAGCTTAAACTTAATTTCTACAGCCGCATCACGAAACAGTTATTGTTTACCCTTTAGTGCCACAGTTAATCCGTACGATTAAAAGGAAACTATAAAGAAATAGTTAATCCTCACACGGTAAGGGCACAGATAATTCGCTTATGCATAGTCAGATAGAATACTAGGTTCACTTACCAACATACTTATGATTCCACAGTAAATCGGATGTGATAGCATAACCGCGGAGAAATATTGGAATTGTGTGGAAATATCGCTAGCATACACTTAAATTGTAAGTCGGCACATCATTTATGTTATTATCAACCCTTTGAAATGAATTTGATATATATATATTGCAGTTTGAAGCATCTGCTATTGAGAATCGGTGTTTTGCTTCAACTATATCCGCAACAACAGAAAAACTAAAACTTTCAGCGGATCACTTACTCAATTTGACCGAAATGAATTCCTACTCTACAACAACAAATCAAACCGAAGGTTACTTCGATTGATGTTTCCTGCAAAAGAAACGACCGTGACATACTTAATCGAAAAAGCAATTAAAATTTTAATTATTTTTAAATATGCTGTTTCGCAGATCGTTTATTTGTTTACATGGAGGAGGGGGCAGTTTTCGCTGAAGGATGAAAAAGGACCCTTCTGGGAAAAGAGTTATTTAACCTAGAAATTAAGTTCGATGCCCGTCTTCATTGGATGTTACCTCAAAAACCACCTGACACATTGTCACTAAATTTAACACATATTTAGTTTTACTGAAAATTTCATCAATTTATATGTATACATTCGACAACTTTCATGGAACAAAGAGTGTGCAACACTCTTTATTTAAAAGTTTCTCAGACTAACAGTTGAAATTTTCGATTTGTAATGATTTTTTAAAAACTGCTTTAACTAGAATCAGCTAGCTTTTAATTTAAACGGTGTTTTGTTGAAAGCATTTTTTGTAAACTGTATGTGTGATTAACCCAACAGCTATAGCTTACGCTTCCAATAGCACGTCGCAGGAATTTATATTGATATCCCTCACTGATAAATCCTCCTTTTCCGCCGGCAGGGCGCTCATCACCAGTACTACCAGGAGCTAACGGCCCAGCAGCATCCCCGCGAGTACGAGGATCCGGAGGACGAGGAAGCGGAAATGGAAGCCGAACGGGATCTGGCCGAGGACGCCCAGTGGAAGCGGATACAGCAGAACACCTTCACCCGGTGGGCCAACGAGCACCTGAAGATCATCGACCGGAACATCGCCAACCTGGAGACGGATCTGTCCGACGGGCTGAAGCTGATCGCCCTGATCGAGGTGCTGTCCCAGAAGCGCATGAACAAGCACAACAAGCGGCCCACCTTCCGCAGCCAGAAGCTGGAGAATGTTTCCGTCGCGCTCAAGTTCCTGGAGAACGAGGGCATCAAGATCGTTAACATCGGTGAGTACACAGTTTGGGGCGTTCTTATGATCCTTTCTGTCGAGATAGATTTATAGTTTTCAAAAGGGTTCACTATTTAATTTTTAAAAACAAAACCTAACAAATTTTCACTCCGAACTTTGAACACAAAACGTTTTAAACTATATTTTAGAATGATATTTGAGAAAAAAAATATTTTCGTTCAAACTATACATTTTTTTTTTATTTTTAATCGTTTCCTGGAATTCGGAAATTCCCGAAATTTATCGACTCCCGAACAAGAATTCCCGGGATGAACACTCTATCGGACACCTCGAAGGTGGGAGAGTCAATTTTAGGCCGGATTGATTAAGATCTCGTATCAATCTAACCTTACTTAAATAAAACCTCATTAGCTCAGAGAGGTAACGAGGTGCAGTATTGCTTCCAGTGAATTCCGGATGATGGTAAAGCCAATATTTAACTTACACTTGAAAAGTTAACACACTATCAAGCACAGCGTGTGTATAACAATGATTAACTCTGTGTTTTTTTTTTCATCCGATTGTATGCTTTCATTGTTCAGTCATCAATTGGATTATTGGATTGGAAGTCATAAATTTGAAATATAGATTTTACAATTGTTAATTTTTTAAATAGTAAATGAACACAATGATAAAAAAATATTATAAACAAACAAATGGATTAAAATGACATTAATCACAATGACATAAACGGCAACAAACCAAAGAACTCAGAAAAGTTCCTTCAAAAAACTATGTCATTTTTGACTTCTCTCACCAAAGAATCCGCTACGTTTTTGATGCTGTTAAATTTTGGCCTTTTGAGGTCGATTCTTGGTTTGCTGAATATTACGAACTACACTTCGATGAGTTCCGCAGTTTGGGACAAATATTTTGAAATCCAAATTTTTCGTTACAGATTTCTGAATTTTAATGCTAATAACTAGGTTTTTATTTTTCTACAAGCGTGTTTTATTTAAAATTGAATGAAAAATCACGATCTAAATTTGAATATTAAAAAAAAACATAAAATGAAAAAAAAAAACAACTGTGCCTAATTTTATGCAGAGAAAATACTCTCTCACAAATGCCAGGAGTTCAAGTAGGCGCTGCCTTGTTAGGACGTCAAAATTTCCGCTCCGTTAGAAAAGTTTTTCA